>NC_090375.1:9103170-9333430 GCF_036365525.1 Heterodontus francisci | reverse complement strand
TATCTCTCTCTCTCTCTCCATCCCTCACTCCCCCATCTCTCTCTCTCTCTCCATCCCTCACTCCCCCATCTCTCTCTCTCTCTCCATCCCTCACTCCCCCATCTCTCTCTCTCTCTCCATCCCTCACTCCCCCATCTCTCTCTCTCTCTCCTCCCATCCCCTCACTCCCCATCTCTCCTCTCTCTCTCTCTGTCTCTCTCTCTCTCTCTCCATCCCTCCCCCCACTCTCTCTCTCTCTCCATCCCTCCCCCCATCTCTCTCTCTCTCTCTCATCCATCCCTCCCCTCATCTCTCTCTCTCTCTCTCTCTCCTCTCTCTCCCCCCATCTCTCTCTCCTCTCTCTCTCCATCCCCCCCCCATCTCTCATCTCTCTCATCTCTCTCCATCCCTCCCCCCATCTCTCTCTCACTCTCTCTCCATCCCTCCCCCACCTCTCTCTCTCTCTCTCTCTCCATCCCTCCCCCCAACTCTCTCTCTCACCTCATCTCATCTCCATCCCTCCCCCATCTCTCTCTCTCTCTCTCTCTCCATCCCCTCCCCCCCAATCTCTCTCTCTCACTCTCCATCCTCCCCCCATCTCTCTCTCTCTCTCACCATCCCTCCCCCCACTCATCTCTCTCTCTCCATCCCTCCCCCCACTCTCTCTCTCTCTCTCTCATCCCTCCCCCCATACTCTCTCTCTCTCTCTCCATCCCTCCCCCATCTCTCTCTCTCTCTCTCTCCTCCTCCCCCCATCCTCTCTCTCTCTCTCTCCATCCCTCCCCCCATCTCTCTCTCTCTCTCTCCATCCTCCCCACATCTCCTCACTCTCCATCCCTCCCCCATCTCTCTCTCTCTCTCCATCCCTCCCCCCCATCTCTCTCTCTCTCTCATCCATCCCCATCCTCTCTCCCTCTCTCCCATCCCTCCCCCATCTCTCTCTCTCTCTCTCCATCCCTCCCCCATCTCTCTCTCTCTCTCCATCCCTCCCCCCATCTCTCTCTCTCTCTCCATCCCTCCCCCCATCTCTCTCTCTCTCTCTCCATCCCTCCCCCCATCTCTCTCTCTCTCTCTCCATCCCTCCCCCCATCTCTCTCTCTCTCTCTCCATCCCTCCCCCCATCTCTCTCTCTCTCTCTCCATCCCTCCCCCCATCTCTCTCTCTCTCACCATCCCTCCCCCCATCTCTCTCTCTCTCTCTCCATCCCTCCCCCCCATCTCTCTCTCTCTCTCTCCATCCCTCCCCCATCTCTCTCTCTCTCTCTCCATCCCTCCCCCCATCTCTCTCTCTCTCTCTCCATCCCTCCCCCCATCTCTCTCTCTCTCTCTCCATCCCTCCCCCCATCCTCTCTCTCTCTCTCTCCATCCCTCCCCCCATCTCTCTCTCTCTCTCTCCATCCCTCCCCCCATCTCTCTCTCTCTCTCTCCATCCCTCCCCCATCTCTCTCTCTCTCATCTCCATCCCTCCCCCCATCTCTCTCTCTCTCTCTCCATCCCTCCCACCCATCTCTCTCTCTCTCTCTCCATCCCTCCCCCCATCTCTCTCTCTCTCTCTCTCCATCCCTCCCCCCATCTCTCTCTCTCTCTCTCATCCCTCCCCCCATCTCTCTCTCTCTCTCTCCATCCATCCCCCATCTCTCTCTCTCTCTCATCCATCCCTCCCCCATCTCTCTCTCTCTCTCTCATCCCTCCCATCTCCTCATCTCTCTCTCTCTCTCTCCAACCCTCCCCCATCTCTCTCTCTCTCTCTCCATCCCTCCCCCCATCTCTCTCTCTCTCTCTCCTCCTCCCCATCTCTCTCTCTCCACTCCCATCTCTCTCTCTCTCTCTCCATCCCTCCCCCATCTCTCTCTCTCTCTCACCATCCCCTCCCCCATCTCTCTTCTATCTCTCTCTCCATCCCTCCCCCCATCTCTCTCTCTCTCTCTCCATCCCTCCCCCCATCTCTCTCTCTCTCTCTCCATCCCTCCCCCATCTCTCTCTCTCTCTCTCTCTCCATCCCTCCCCCCATCTCTCTCTCTCTCTCTCTCCATCCCTCCCTCCCATCTCTCTCTCTCTCTCTCCATCCCTCCCCCATCTCTCTCTCTCTCTCTCTCCATCCCTCCCCCCATCTCTCTCTCTCTCTCTCTCCATCCTCCCCCATCTCTCTCTCTCTCTCTCCATCCCTCCCCCATCTCTCTCTCTCTCTCTCTCCATCCCTCCCCCCATCTCTCTCTCTCTCTCTCTCTCTCTCATCCCTCCATCCCTCCCCCCATCTCTCTCTCTCTCTCTCTCTCCATCCCTCCCCCCATCTCTCTCTCTCTCTCTCTCTCCATCCCTCCCCCCATCTCTCTCTCTCTCTCTCTCCCCATCCCTCCCCCCATCTCTCTCTCTCTCTCTCCCCATCCCTCCCCCCATCTCTCTCTCTCTCTCTCCCATCCCTCCCCCCATCTCTCTCTCTCTCTCTCTCCATCCCTCCCCCCATCTCTCTCTCTCTCTCTCTCTCTCTCTCTCTATCCTCCCCCCATCTCTCTCTCTCTCTCTCTCTCTCTCCATCCCTCCCCCCATCTCTCTCTCTCTCTCTCTCTCTCTCCATCCCTCCCCCCATCTCTCTCTCTCTCTCTCTCTATCTCCATCCCTCCCCCATCTCTCTCTCTCTCTCTCTCTCTCTCCATCCCTCCCCCATCTCTCTCTCTCTCTCCCATCTCTCTCTGCCCATCACTGAGCAGAAACAGCAATTCTGAACTGCAGACAGATTTGGAGTTTTTGGGCGGGCTTTTAAAAATAATTGGAACCCTTCGGAAAACTGCTGTTACTGCTGTCAGAGCCTGTCAGCTGTGAAACTGATGGTGTGATTTTTTTTTTAAATGTTCGGAAAGAAGAAGCCAATGAGAAATTTCTCATCCTTGAAATTACCAGTCACGCACCTCAAAATCTTTTACCGTGAACAATGGTGTCCCTGTCCGGACATGTTGCCGACCTCTGGTTTAAACTTTGAGGTGAGACAGAGACAGAGTGATGGAGAGAGAGCAGCAGAGAGTCAGAAACAGACGGAGACAGAGACAGAGAGAGACAGAGACAGAAAGAGGCGGAGAGAGAATTAAAACAGACACAGGAACAGACAGAGGGAGAAATCGAGAGAGAGCCTGGAGAGCTTGAGTTTTTCTTTTAAAAGAAATTTCTTTGAACACATTTGTTTTACAGTTATAAAAATATTGGAGATGGGAGAAAAGGCTGTTTGACTGACAGTCAGGAATCATCCAATCAAGTAATGAAGAGTCTGTCCTCTTCCTGTGGGAAGGTGGTGCACTGGACATAGTGGACAACCAATAAAAGGAGCATGGGTAGGGGACGGGACAGTTGAAAGTGGGGTGTCATGTGACAAAACCTCCAGGATTACTTCCAGTGTTGGCAACCCTATGTGTTACCCATGCAAATGCAGCACTCACTTCATTCGGCAAAACTCAAAAGGATTTGAAAAACAATTTTATTACTTACCGTAAAATGACAATCATCTTGGGCCAGTTGAGTTTCTCGACCCTCTACACTGCCCAGCCTTACCTGTGCTTGGTTGAGCTTGATAAACTGCTACATGGCCGTACACTGTAGTGAATCCTGGGTTAATATATCTGAAGGCGATGCGGAACAAATTGAGGTTTCTATTCTCCACATGCACTGATACCCTCACGTTATTCTGTAAAAGTGAAGTTAATTAACACTTGGCTGGTAGGGTGATCTAGAAGCAGAGTTAGGAGCAGTGCTAGTCAAGGGAGCTCATGCAGAATGAAATCCAGCCAGTTAGGGAGATCCTTCAAAGTCAAAGGGAATCACCTCATATAGATAAATAAGGGTTGGAAGTTGGTATGTTAAGAGTACGGAAAGATGATGGACAAACTAGGTGCAGAAATGAAAGCCACTTACAGTCACAGCAAGAATCAACATTTACTTCCTCAGTGATTGAGATCCTTCCTCTAACAGGCTTTGGGGTACGGTTCTTGTAACGGAAGATTATGCGAAACAGATTAGGAGAAGTCACAGTGATAGACATGATCACTTCTGGCTGGGAAGAAAAAAGCAGTCAAAGGAGCATAAGGGAAGACCCAAACTCCACAAATAGCAGAAGAATCACCCTAACTAGCACTTGTGCACCACAAAGCAAGCAATGGTGTCGTCTGAACTGTTAACCCAAAACTGTAGCAAGTTAGCAGCAGAGTTAACTGGCAAAAAAATTTTAAAAACACATAACAAGCTCAATTCAGAACCTAAATTACAATATTGCATAGGATTACTCCAATTTAATTATAAGATAACTTACAACTTGGATCTTTATTATGTGAAAGGTTGAATTCTCATAATGTACCAGGGTACTACCTGCAAGCTAACTTATAAGGGTCATAACTATATTCTCATGGAGTCTGACTGGGGATATCTAATACAGAATTTCACTGAGAGCTTATTCCTCTACTAAACAACCAGTAGAAAATATGGAATATGACCAACAAAATAATGCTGGCAAATTTTCATAAGGGCTCCTCCTCTGGGGTAAAAGGGTTACATTATCAGGGAGGGGATTGTGATATACTCGAACAAATTAACATTGAAAGGGAGGAGGTATTAGTGGTTTAAGCAGGATTAAAAGTGGATAAATTCCCAGGCCCAGATGAGATGTATCCCAGGCAAGGGAGGAGATAGCAGGCACTCTGACACAATTTTTCAAATCCTCTCTGGCCACAGGAGAAGTGCCAGAGGACTGGAGGACAGCGAATATGGCACCATTATTCAAGAAGGGTAGCAGGGATAAATCAGGTAATTACATGCCGGTGAGTCTAACATCAGTGGTAGGGAAACTATTGGAAAAAATTCTGAGGGACAGGATTAATCTCCACTTGGAGAGGCAGGGATTAATCAGGGATAGTCAGCATGACTTTGTCAGGGGGAGATTGTGTCGAACAAACTTGATTGAATTTTTCGAGGAGGTGACTAGATGTGTAGATGAGGGTAAAGCAGTTGATGTCGTCTACATGGGCTTCAGTCAGGCTTTTGCTAAGGTCCCGCAAGAGAGATTGGTTAAGAAGGTAACAGCCCATGGGCTCCAGGGCAATTTGGCAAATTGGATCCAAAATTGGCTTCGTGGCAGGAGGCAGAGGGTGATGGTCGAGGGCTGTTTTTGCGATTGGAAGCCTGTGACCAGTGATGTACCGCAGGGATTGGTGCTAGGACCCTTACTGTTTGTAGTGTACATTAATGATTTAGAAGAGAATATAGCAGGTATGATCAGTAAGTTCGCAGATGACACGAAGATTGGTGGTGTCGTAAATAGTAAGGAGGAAAGCCTTGGATTACAGGATGATATAGATGGGCAGGTAAGATGGGCAGAACGATGGCGAATGGAATTTAATCCTGAGAAGTGTGAGGTGATGCATTTTGGGAGGACTAACAAGGAAAGGGGTGGTAGGATCCTAGGAAGTACAGAGGGTCAGAAGGACTTGTCCATAGATCACTTAATGCAGTAGCACAGGTAGATAAAGGTGGTTAGGAAAGCATATGGGATTTTTGCCTTTATCAGCTGAGGCACAGAATATAAGAGTAGGGAGGTTATGATGGAGCTGTATAAAATGCTAATTAGGCCACAGCTGGAGTATTGTGTATATTTCTGGTCGCCACACTATAGGAAGGATGTAATTGCACTGGAGAGGGTGCACAGCAGATTCTTCAGGATGTTGCCTGGGCTGGAGCATTTCAGCTATGCAGAGAGACTGGATAGGCCAGGGTTGTTTTTCTTAGAGCAGAGAAGGCTGAGGGGGGGTACCTGATTGAGGGGCATAGATAGGAAGAAACTTTTTCCCTTAGCGGAGGTCTCAATAACCAGGGGGCATAGATTAAAGGTAAGGGGCAGGACGTTTAGAGGGGACTTGAGGAAAGGTTTTTCACCCAGAGGGTGGTTGGAATCTGGAACACACTGGCTGAAGGGGTGATACAGGCAGGAACCCTCACAACATTGAAAAAGTATTTAGATGAACACTTGAAATGACATAGCATACAAGGCAACGGGCCAAGTGTTGGAAAATGGGATTAGAATAGATAGGTGCTTGATGGCCAGCATGGACATGATGGGCCGAAGGGGCTGTTTCTGTGCTGTATAACTCTAATGACTCTATGATTATGAGGACCGATTACACAGACTAGACTTGTATTCTCAAATGTAGAAGATTCAGGGGTGATCTAATTGAGGTGTTTAAGGTGGCTAAAGGAGTTGATAGGGTAGATAGAGAGAAATGATTTCCTCTGTTGTGGGGGGAGTGGGGGGGGCCCTGAACAAAGGAGTAATAACCTTAAAATTAAAGCCAGGCCATTCAGAGATGATGTCAGGAAGCACTTCTTCACACAAAGATTAGTGGAAATCTGGAACTCTCTCCCCCAAAAACTGTTGAGGCTGGGGGTCAACTGAAAAATTTCAAAGCTGAGATTGATAGATTTTTGTTAATCTAGCGGATTAAGGGTCACGGAACCAAGGCCGATAGATGGAATTAAAATACATATTAGCCATGAGCTAAGTGGTGAAACAGGCTTGAGGGGCTGAATGGCCTGCTCCTGTTTCTATGCTCCAATGCTTGCATATCTTAACTATGGAAGAGGAGCCATTAAAACCTTGGGAAAATGGCATTAAGGAGTTGGGAGACCCCCATGGAAATTCACCCCAAACATGTCTATTTGTAGAGTAACTCTCCAGCAATAATTTTCCCCTAATGACAATGGTCATCTGGGATACAAGGGAAGAGCCCTTACATTGGAAAAGCATCTTGTGAAAGAACAACAAGCATAAATGGAAGGTGCAGAGAACATAAGAAACAGGAGCAGGAGTAGGCCATACAGTCCTTCAAGCATGCTCCACCATTCAATAAAATCATGGCTAATCTGATCTTGGCCTCAACTCCAATTTCCTGTCTGTTCCCTGTTGTGATATTGCTTTAAAGGAATATGTATATAGCCAGTTTGCATCATCACTGCAGGAAGTGGTCATGCATCATGTGACACAGCAGTAAGAGTTATGTTGAACCCTAGTAAGGTGTGCATGTAGCGCTCTCCTTTAACTTGTATATAGTATTGTGAGTCTTCGATATAAAAAAAATTGTTACCATTCAACAGTGTGTGATTGGTAAGTTTGTGTGAAGAACCCAGTAACACAACATTCCCCATAACCCCCGACTCCCCTATAGTTCAAAAATCTGTGTATCTCAGCCTTGAATATATTCAATTACTCAGCCTCCACAGGTCTCTGGGGTAGAGAATTTCAAAGATTCACAATGCTCTGAGAGAAGAAATTCCTCCTCATCTCTGTCTTAACTGGGTGACCCCTTATTCTGAAATTATACCCCCTAGTTCTAGATTCCACCATGAGGGGAAATATCCTGTCAGCATCTACCCTGTCAAGCCTCCTCAGAATCTTGTGTTTCAATAAGATCAACTCTCATTCTTCTAAACGTCAATAAGCATAGGCTCAACCTGCTCAACCTTTCCTCACAGACAACCCCTTCATCCCAGGGATCAACCTAGTGAACCTTCTCTGAACTGCCTCCAATGCAAGTATATCCCTCCTTAAATAAGGTGACCAAAACAGCACACACTACTCTAGGTGCATTCTCACCAATGCCATGTATGGTTGTAGCAAGACTTCCCTACTTTTATACTCCATCCCCCTTGCAATAAAGGCCAACAGAAAGAGGAAAAGCAATGGGCTGTCAGCAGCATAAACAGAAAGTCTGCTTCTGTAGCTGAGAACAAGTAGAGCAAGATAGTCAAGTTACTGGTAGACAATCAATTTTTTAACAAAGGTCTCCAGTAACTGATATATATAATTAAAAAAACAAACCGCCTGGGGAAAAGGGGATCTGCACCTACCTACATAAAAGAATAACCAATTCTCTCTACAACCCATAAAACAGGGCAGAATCTCCAGTTCTGTGCATGGGAAGTCACATTGTCTCTGATTTACAAGTCTCAGATTGTGACTGTGATCGTGGGATGTCATGTACTCAGATTTTACACATTTGTCTGCCTCCATGAAAGCTGGGCCACTCACATTCGTACAAAACTGAATTTTGCAACTGCCGTGAAAATAAAGTCTACACACATTTATTCCATCAATAAGCTTAATATCAAGCACAAACTTTAATTCGTGCAAAACACATCCCTAAACTCCCTCCCACGAACATTATTTTCTTAAGAACTCTAACTACCATCTAACTTTAAAAATTGCAATAATTTTTATTTACTAAGTGATAAAAATGTATGTTTATAATTATCGTTTCAAAGTTAATGCTATAAATTTTCTTTTAATCACTTTAAATAGGCAAAATGTTTTCATTGTGAAAATTTAGGAAACATAAAAATATCTATGAAGCTCCTGTGCTGCCAAGAGCGAGAGTCCAGAAAGCTGTGTTGCCTACCCGGTACCAGGGATCAGGACATCTGCTCCAGGCTGGACAGGAACTTGGAGTGGGAGGGGGAGGATCCAGTTATTGTGGTCCATGTAGGTACCAACAACATAGGTAGGACGAGGGAAGAGGCTCTGCTTGGACAGTATGAGGAGCTAGGCATCAAATTGAAGAGCAGAACCTCAAGTATAATAATCTCTGGATTATTACCTGAGCTACGTGCCATTTGGCAGAGGGCACATAAGATTAGTGAAGTGAATATGTGGCTCAAAGACTGGTGTGGGAGAAGTGGGTTTCGGTTTGTGGGGCACTGGCACCAGTACTGGGGAAAGTGGGGGCAGTACCGTTGGGACAGTCTGCACCTGAACCGTGCTGGGACCAGTGTTCTAGCAAACTGCATAATTAGGGAAGGGATAGAGAGCGATTTAAACGAAACAAGGTCAGGCGGGGCATGGGTGAGGGATCAAGCCTGGGTAGATATAGCAAACCAAGGGATAGAGTCAGGGCAGGCGAGCAGAATAGTAATATGGGAAATGAAGGCCAGAGAATGGCAGGAAGGGACAGTGAGAAAAATAACCTAGGAACACACCAACAGTCAAGACTCGATGTTACAAAGATAACATAAGGACAAAATGCATGTAGCATTCATAACAAAGGAGACGAACTGATAGATCATATTTATTTGCTTCATTGTGCACTGATAGCCATTATCGAGAACTGGCTGCAGGATGACAGAGATTGGGTCCTGAATATTGAGGGGTATATGACATTCAAGAAGAACAGGAAGTGAGGTAAAGATGGAGGGATAGGACTATTAATCAAGGATGGCAGGATACAATAGTTAGAGATGACCTTGATTCAGGAGATCAGGATGTAGAAATGGCTTGGGTGGAGATGAGGAATAGTAAGGGAAAGAAGTCACTAGTGGGAGTGGTCTACAGGCCTCTGAACATTAACCACAATGTAGTACGAAATATATAAGACGACATATCATGCGCTTGTGATAAAGGGATGGCAATAATCATGGGTGATTTTAATCTACATAGGAACTGGAAAAATCAGATTGGCAATAGTAGCTTGGATGAGGAGTTCATAGAATGCTTTTGAGATAGTTTCTTGGAGCAGAACGTTCTGGAACCAACTAGAGCATAGGTTATATTAGACTTGGTATTGTGTAATGTGACAGGATTAAGTAATCTCTGAGTGACCTCAGAGTTAAGGCACCTCTCGGTAGCAGCAACCACAATATGATTGAATTTGACGACCAGTTTGAAAGAGAGAAAAGTGGGTCTAAGACTTGTATTTTAAACTTATATAAGGGCAACTATGTGGGCATGAAAGCTAAGCTAGCTGAAGTGACCTGGGTTACTAGGCTAGGGGATAGATCAATGGAGAAGCAGTGGCAGACATTTAAGGGGATATTTCAGAATACTCGGAATAAGTATATTCCAACTATAAGGAAACATTCTAAAGGGAGGACCCACCATTTGTGGTTAACTAAAGGAGTTAAAGAAAGCATCAAACTTAAGGAAAAGCATATAATTGCGCAAAGATGACTGGCAGGTCAGATGATTGGTCAGAATATAAAGAACAGCAGAGAATCACTAAAAGGTTTATCAGGAGAAAGAAATTAGAGTATGAGAGGAAACTACCTAGAAATTTAAAAACAGATACCAAGAGTTTCTACAGGTATTTAAAAAGGAAAAAAGAGTAAGTAAAGTGAGTCTTGGTCCTCTAGAGAGTGTGAATGGGGAGGTAATAGTAAATAATAAGGAAATGGTGGATGAAATGAGCAAATAATTTGCTTCGGTCTTCACCACAGAGGATACAAAAAACATTCCAGTAATAGCTGTAAATCAGGAGGTGGAAGGAAGAGAGGAACTTGGTGAAATTACAATCACCAGGGAAGCGGTACTGAGCAAACTGATGGAGCTGCGGGCTGACAAGTCCCCGGGTCCTGATGGACTTCATCCTAGGGTCCTAAAAGAGGTGGCTAATGAGGTAGTAGATGCGTTGGTGTTAATTTTTCAAAATTTGCTACATTCTAGAAAGGTTCCATCATACTGGAAAGTAGCAAATATAACCCCTCTATTCAAGAAGTGGGGGAGGCAGAAAACAGGTAACTATAGGCTAGTTAGCTTGACGTCTGTCATGGGGAAGGTGTTGGAATCAATCATTAAGGAAGCTATAGCTGGACACTTAGAAAAACTCAAGGTAATTGGGAATAGACAGCATGGTTTTGTGAAAGGGAAATCATCTTTAACCAATTTATTGGAGTTCTTTGAAGGAGCAACATGCGGTGTGGTAAAGGGGAGCCCGTTGACGTACTGTACTTGGATTTCCTGAAGGCATTTGACAAGGTGCCACATAAAAGGTTATTGCACAAAGTAGGAGCTCATGGTGTCGGGAGTAACATATGAGCTTGGATAGAAGATTGGCTGGCTGGCAGAAAACAGAGAGTATGCATAAATGGGTCCTTTTCTGATTGGCAGGATATTATGAGTGGAGTCCCATAGGGGTCTGTGCTGGGGCCTCAAATTTTTACAATTTATATCAATGACTTAGATGAGGGGAGCGATGGCATGGTAGCTAAATTTGCAGATGACACAAAGATAGGTAGAAAAGTATGTTGTGAAGAGGACATAAGGAGGTTGCAGACTGATATAGATAGGTTGGGTGAATGGGCAAAAATCTGGCAGATGGAGTATTATGTGGGAAAATGTGAAGTTGTTCACTTTGGCAGGAAGAATAAAAAAACCAGAGTATTTCTTAAATGGGGAATGACAGCAGAATTCTGAGGTGCAGAGGGAGCTAGGTGTTCTAGTGCATGAGTCACAAAAAGTTAGTATGCAGGTACCGCGGGTAATAAAGAAGGCTAATGGAATGCTATCCTTTATTATGAGAGGGTTATACAGGGCATTCTTGAGACCACATCTCAAATGCTGTGTGCAGTTTTGGTCTCCTTATTTAAGGAAGGATGTAAATGCGCTGGAGGCGGTTCAGAGGATGTTTACTAGATCGATACCTGGAATGAGCCGGTTGTCTTATGAGGAAAGGTTGGTCTAATGAAGGGTCACTGACCTGCTTCTCTCTCAACAGATGCTGCCAGACCTGCTGAGTATTTCCAGCATTTCTTGTTTGTGTTTCAGATTTCCAGCATCTGCAGTATTTTGCTTTTATTATATTGGACAGACTGGGCTTGTTTTCACTGGAGTTTAGAAGAGTGACGGGAGACTTGACTGAAGTTTATAAGATCCTGAACAGTCTTGACAAGGTGGATGTGGAAAGGATGTTTCTTCTTGTGGGTGAGTTCAGAACTAGGGGGCACTGTTTTAAAATTAGGGATCACCCTTTTAGGACAGAGATGAGGAGAATATTTTTCTCTCAAAGGGTTGTGTGACTTTGGAACTCTCTGCCTCAGAATGTGGTGGAGGCGGGGTCATTGAATATTTTTTAAGGTGGAGGTAGATAGTTTCTTGTTAGGCAAGGGAATCAAAGGTTAATCGGGGGTAGATGGGAGTGTAGAATTCGAGATACAAACAGATCAGCCATAATCTTATTGAATGGCGGAGCAGGCTAGAGGGGTGGAATGGCCTACTTCTGCTCCTAATTCGTACTTATGTTCCTTCCAACATATTTGAAAGGGTTGGACACCCATTTCACCATATACCCATTTCACTAGAATCTTTGATCACATACTTGCACTGTCGACAGCTGTGCGTAGCCTCTCCAGCTGAAGTTCAGGAACTCATGTGGATCAAATCCAAACCGAACAGCTCTCCCATTGGGTGTGGTACCATCTTCAATTTCATACTTCAAATGGTGAAGATCTGGGAAATAGTGGTTGCTCTGTGGCCTTCAAATACAGGTTAGATACTTAATATCTCAGTGCATCCGACATCATCATGCAAAAGCTACAATTTATTTTATAGTATTTCTCCATAAAGAAAGAACATGCATTTATTTTTTTTAATTCTTTCATGGGATGTGAGCGTCGCTGGCAAGGAAAATTTGTTGCCAACCCTAATTGCCCTTGAAAAGGTGATGGTGAGCTGCTTTCTTGAACCGCTGCAGTCAATCTGGTACGGGTATACCCACAGTGCTGTTAGGGAATTCCAGGATTTTGACCCAGCGGCAGTGAAGGAAAGGCGATATATTCCCATGTCAGGATGGTGTGTGGCTT
Source organism: Heterodontus francisci (assembly GCF_036365525.1). Classification (NCBI taxonomy): domain Eukaryota; kingdom Metazoa; phylum Chordata; class Chondrichthyes; order Heterodontiformes; family Heterodontidae; genus Heterodontus; species Heterodontus francisci. The sequence goes on along the minus strand of NC_090375.1, from coordinate 9,320,855 downwards.
GGAGGGGAACTTGCAGATGGTGGTGTTCCCACGTCTGCTGCCCTTGTCCATCTTGGTGGTAGAGGTCGTGGGTTTGGAAGGTGCTGTCAAAGCCGAGTTGCTGCAGTGCACCTTGCACATGGTACAAACTACTGCCACTGTGCACTGGTTGTGGAGGGAGTAAATGTTTAAGCTGTTGGATGGAATTCCAATCAAGTGGGCTGTTTTGTCTTGAATGGTTTCAAGCTTCTTGAGTGTTATTGGAGCTGCACTCATCCAAGCAAGTAGAGAGTATTCTATCACATTCCTGACTTCTGCCTTGTAGATGGTGGACAGGCTTTGGGGAGCCACTTGGTGAGTTACTCACCGCAGAATTCCCAGCCTCTGACCTGCTCTTGTAGCCACAGTATTTATGTGGCTGCTCCAGTTCAGTTTCTGGTCAATGGTAACCCCAAGGATGTTTATAGCGGGGGATTCAGTGATGGTAATGCTGTTGAATGTCATGGGGAGATGGTTAGGTTCTCTCTTGTTGGAGATGGTCATTGCTTGGCACTTGTGTGGTGCGAATGTTATTTGCCACTTATCAGCCCAAGGCTGAATGTTGTCCAGGCCTTGCTGCATATGGACACGGACTGCTTCTGTAACTGAGGAGATGCAAATGGTACTGAACATTGTGCAATCATCAGCGAACATCCCCACTTCTGACCTTATGATGGAGGGAGAGTCATTGATGAAGCAGCTGAAGATGGTTGGACCTAGGACACTAACCTGAGGAACTCCTGTAGCGATGTCCTGGAGCTTTCTCGGCTACAGGATGTCCCAAAGCACTTTACAGCCTAATAAAGTGTAGTCATTGTTGTAATGCAAGATGTGTGGGATCCAATTTACACACAGCAAGATCCCACAAACAGCACTCTGATAATGACCCCATAATTTGTCTTAGTGAGGGATAAATATTGGCTAGGACACTGGGCAGAGCCCTCTTGTTCTTCTTTGAACAGTACCTTGGGATCTTTAATGGCCACCTGAGACGACAGATGGAGGCCTTCGTAAAAATAACATCCTATTTTCTCTCCATTGCTCCTTGTTTAAAATACAAGTATCATTGAATAGTTGGAATGTTCATGTGATCAAATACATACATGGTTGTTGTCAGTGCCTCTCTTCTGGTGAGACTTTTAAAACATCAAATTTCAATTTGATGCTGAGAAAAGGTGAGGGAGTGGAACTAGCAAGTTGCTCTCGCAGAGAAGCAGCACAGTCATGACGGGCCAAATGGCCTCCTTCTGTGCTCTACCCATTGTACGATGCTGGTGAATTAACTGGATCTTACCCCTCAGGAGTAATTAACTAAGCATTTTTCCTTCACTTGTGGGAAAATTCTATGCAGTATCCTCTTTAATCCACTCAAGTATCCTTACCACCAGTTAGGAACATAGGAACAGGAGCAGATCATTCAACTTCTCAAGCATTTTCAGCCATTCAATTTGACTAAGGCCGATCTATATCTTAACTCCATTTACCTGCCCTTGATTCAAATTCCTTGATATCCTTGTCCAACAAAAACCTATCAATCTCAATCTTGAAAATTTCAATTGATCCATCATCCCCAGACTTTTTGGAGAAGGGAGTTCCAGATTTTCACTATTCTTTGTGTGAAGAAGTGCTTCCTGATATCACTCTTAAATGGCCAAGCTCTAATTTAAATAATTATGCCCCCTTGTTCTGAATTCACCCACCGGGGTAACTGATTCTCTTTATCTATCCTACCAAACACCACTCTCATTTTCAAGAGCTCGATTAGATCTTCCCTGAATCATCTATACTCGACGGAACACATGCCTAGTCTTTGTAACCTTTCCCAACAATTTAACCCTTTTAGCCCTGGTATCATTTTTGTAAATCTGTGCTCCACCTGCTCCAAGGCAAATATATCCTTCCTGTGATGTGGCGCCAGAGCTGAAAGCAGTATCTAGATGGGGTCTAACTAGAGCTTTATACAACTCAAGCATGACTTCCATCCCTTTCTAATCCAGCCCCCCTTGAGGTAAATGCCAACATTCCTTTCGCTATTTCTATTACTTTTTCATATCTGTCCAGTAACTTACTGCTTGGCGGGAAGTGATGATTAAAACTACAGACAGTCATCAAAATTTGACCACGTAATTTCACAAAGAATCATCAACTCCAAAGTGATTTAAATAGTACTGAAATATTCTGTACATGAGAGGTTGGAGTTGTCTCCACCATGCAAACACGATTTGGCCACATGATGGCCAGTATAACATTTGACAGGCTTTATGCCAGGTAAGCACCACTTTTGATAAGATTTGCAGAGCATATCATCAATTCACAAAGACATTTCTCCCAAGCTCTGCTCTCTATCTCACCGATCTGACTTGCTTTCCATTGGTGAAAGAATTGTTTTTTGCTTTTCCTGGAAGGTATTAGAAAAAAAAGCCAAGCCTACATGTTTTTCTTATAAGCCCAGCATATGTGATCGAGCTTCTTCCCTGCTTTCTGTATTAGCATGTACTGAGTGTTGGCCATAGGTGTTGCACACTGCGGAGGGTTTGTATACTCGTACAACAGTTTAATTAGTCTTCCTGCTGGGGATGGCAGTTTTATTTTAGCATTCAGAGGTGTGAACTAGTTAGTAAAGACAGCTGTTCCTGCCTGAGATAGACCGAACGATTAAAATTCTGTGTCACGTTCACGCAAGAAACGGTTATGAACTGAAGTGAACTGGAGCAATTATGAACTGTAAAAATGAACTGATGAACTAAACTCCAAAAAATGGACACACTTTTACTGCAGACAAACTGGAGTAAGAGGTCAGGTGATATCTCCGGTACTACAAATGTACATAGTGACTGTTGGAGACTAAACCAATCATCACATCTGGACTAGTCCTGGGGAAGGCACATTAAAATGCTAAACAGCCCATTCAATGTTAAATGGCTCCTATCTGCAAGAATTGGCTGACAAAGGCCTTTGCAGACAGGGAGACTTCGGACTCAAAGCCAAGATAATAGATGGGGCACAACACCACTTTATCAAGATAAGCCACATTCAAACCCCATTATATAACCATGGCCACACATTCAAAGACATTGTATGAACACAGTAGGGGAGAGCATCTCTGGTCACCTGACTGAAACCAAGCCTGATAAGGTTTTTTCTTTAAAAAAAGAGCTCTCTGAAATCCAGCCAGCGAGGGAAGCTGAGAGATTCATTCCAGCCAAGAAGACCCTGCCTTTAAAATACTTAAACCACTGAGGCAGAGATTGCAAGGTGATCTTGAAAACTCCACACCTGAGAAATCATGACAGCATTCTCGCCACTGATTTTGACTGAGTCTTCACGAGAGGAGTCTGCAATACTTCAGTGAACCAGAAAAAGGAACATGAGGCGTGCACCGCTGTTTAAAAAAAAAATCCTCTCGGAAAACCAAGCAGGTTTCAAACTGAACTCTTTTTACAACAATCGGGCTTAAACGTATGCTATTGTCTCATCTCTATCTCTTCTTGTGTGTGTGTACGTGTGCATGTTTGAGTGGGTAAGGTTGTGAATATTTTTGGGTGTTGTTTAATAAATAATTTATCTTTCTTTTAATCCTACAAGAAAACCTGCCATTCATCTGTTTATTTGACCACTGAAACACTCAGGGACTAAAACAATATTTTTAAATACACTGTCTATGGTCAGTTGAGAGATGAAAAGTGGAAGTCATCCACACTATTTCCCCCCATCCGTAACAGTTATAACCGACAATCTGTAAATTGCCGTTAATTCAAGCGGATAATGGTTATTGCTTTTTAGGCGCTATGGATGACTGCCCATTTTAAACGTGGATGTTTTAAGTAGTGTTTAAGTGGTAGAGACTATATGGCCTAGTGGGAGTAATTTTCTGAGATAATGAGAAAACCTCACATGCCACTAAAATATATATCGGAAAATGACTAGCAGCGCTCAGAACTACCAGTATGCACTCAGTATAACCCCTGTAGAAGTTCATGATTTATATATTTGGTGGTTAATAGTTTTGACGCTTTGTTGCATTTTTAAAAATGCTTCCTTATTTCTACCAGCAATAGGAGTTGAGTCTGACAGAGAACTGCCAAAGTGAAGGGGGAATAACATAAAAAATGACATGCATTTTGGATGTTTTATTCCCACACACATATGTACAGAGAACATGCATTGGTATCTTACTGGTTGCAAGTGCGTCCCTCTACATTCGGTCTACACTGGCAGGTTCCTGATGACACGCTGCATGTTAGATTAGCAGAACCTCCGATGTCACACTGGCAGCCTGTCAGTAGAGTGAGAGGAAAGAGTAAAAAGTTATCACTTCTAGTGTCTTCAAAAAATGCAATCCCAAATGTAACAAAAAAAAGTAAAATACTGCTGGTGCTAGAAAGCTAAAATAAAAACAGAAAATGCTAGAAACACTCAGTGGGTCAGGCAACACATTTTTAGATTTAGAGATACAGCACTGAAACAGGCCCTTCGGCCCACCGAGTCTGTGCCGACCATTAACCACCCATTATACTAATCTTACACTAATCCCATATTTCTACCACATCCTCACCTGTCCCTATATTTCCCTACTACCTACCTATACTAGGGGCAATTTATAATGGCTAATTTACCTATCAACCTGCAAGTCTTTTGGCTGTGGGAGGAAACCGGAGGAAACCCACGCAGACACAGGGAGAACTTGCAAACTCCACACAGGCAGTACCCAGAATTGAACCCGGGTCGCTGGAGCTGTGAGGCTGCGGTGCTAACCACTGCGCCGCCACATGTGGAAAGAGAAACAGAGTTAACTTTTCAGGTGGATGACCTTTCATCAGAATTGGAAAAAGTTAGAGATTTAATAACACTTGCTTGAAAACTTGTTAATTTTCTAACTTCTTCCAATTCCCATCACAGCAAGATTCCACAAACAGCAATGAGGTAATGATCAGATATTCTGTATTTTAGCGATGCTGGTCTAGGGATAAATGTTGGCTAGGAGAATTTCCCTACTACTTTTCAAAATAGCATCAGAGGACCATTTACATCCACGTGAAAGGATAGACAGAGCTTCAGTTTAAGGTTTTATCCACAAGATAGCTCCTCTAACAGTGGAACACTCCCTAAGTACTGCATTGGTAACATCAGCCAAGATTACATTCCGATGTGGGACTTGAACCCACAACCTTCTGACACAGAAGTAAGAGCGCTACCAAGTAATCCAAAACTGACACCAACAAGAGTCCTGATGATTGGTAATTGACTTGAAACGTTAACTCTGTTTCTCTCTCCACAGATGCCGCCAGACCTGCTGAGCATTTCCAGCATTTTCTGTTTTTAGTTCAGATTTCCAACAATGCAACACCAGAAGTGCTGTAACCTGCAAAGCTATGGACCAGGTGCTGGAAGGTAGGATTAGATTGGGCGGCTAGTTTTTCGGCCGGCATGCATGCGACAGGCTGAATGGCCTCCTTCTGTGCTGAATTCCTTCTATGGTTCTATCTGCGGTATTATGCTCTTGTACTGGCAAAAGCATAGTTATTATCCATTCCAGCTGTACTGTACAAGTGTTGGCAGGCATTCTCCTCGAACTGCTGCTGTTCTTGTGATGAAGGTATACCCGCAGCGCTGTTAGGTAGGGAATTCCAGGATACTGATTTGGTGACAATGAAGGAATGGTGATATCTAACCAAGATGGGTAACTTGGTAACTTGGGTGGGTAACTTGGAGGGGAACCTGGAGGTGATGGCATTCCCATGACACTGCTACTTTTAGCAGTAGAGGTCCCAGGGGAGGGACGTGCTATCGAAGTGAGCTTGGCAAGTTGCTACAGTGGTAAAGGCCTGCTACCCGACCCAAACCCGACAGGATCCGATGGTTGGGTCGGGTCGGACTTCTGGGTCCAGCATTCGGGCTCGGCTCGGGTCAGGTTGGGCCGGATTGGACAGGCTCTATCACCACCTCAGGTAAGTGACTTTAATGTTAATTTACTTTTTGGACTTTAAAGGTGGTTTTGCTACAGTTATTTTAAGCTTGTGCAGGTAAGGAACAAAGTGAAAAACGGAAGGTAGGTTAATTGATGGTTGGGTCGGGCGTGGGATAAAATGGAAGGGCTTGGGCCGGGTTGGGCTGGGGCTCAGCTGGGGTTCTGTCGGGCTCGGGTCGGGTCTCATTTGCAGACCCAAGCAAGCCTTTATACAGTGGCTCCTGTAGATAGTACACACTGCAGCCTCATTGCACTGATGATGGAACTGGTGGATATAAAGCCCAATGCTTAAAGACACCAAACAAACAAACTGCTCAAATATAAAAGCAAAATACTGCAAACTGCTCTGTCTTGGATGGAGTCAAGATTCTTCAGAGTTGTTGTAACTGCCTCCATCTAGGTGAATGGTGACTATTCCATTAAGCTCCTGTCAAGGTTTGTAGATGAAAGATTAGGCTTGAGAGGTCAAGAGGTGTTACACTGCAGAGTACCCAGTTTCTGCCCTGCCCTTGCAGTTGCATCCATTATGCTCAGCACAAATGGGTTTGAATCCTATCCCCGTCATTATGTTATGTAATGTTTGATGCATCACTTCATAGCATTTCTATGCTTGGACAACAGGCCTGGAAACTATTCTTCTTCACTCAGAGGGCAGTGAATCATTGGAATTCTGAGGGTTGTGGATGCTCAGTCGTTGAGCATATTTAATGCTGAGATGGATAGATATTTGGATACTTAGGGAATCAAGGGATACGGGGATCAGGTGAGAAGGTGGAGTTGAGTTAGAAGATCAGCCATGATCTTACTGAATGGTGGAGCAGGCTCAATATGGCCGACTCCTGCTACTATTTCTTATTTTCTTAAGAGTGCATTTCCACTGGGACTTCTTGGTTTGTTCTGGGTTGCCTCATATTTTGAGCATGAGTACGGCAAGGCACATATTACAACACAAAATGAAATATAAGTTCATTAAGTCTTTGCCATTACTATTTTGACTCACCTCGACAACCAAAATAGTTCCTCTCTTCTAAGGCATAGTGTCCTTCCTTACACCAATCACAGAGCTCACTACATACATTAGACTTACAGTAGCAATGGCCATCATCCTAAAACATTAAGATCACAGTTAAAAAGCAAAACAAATTCTTCCTCTGCAAAGACTGTTATTAATCATGGTCTTACTAATCCTGAAATTTATTCTGTATGCTCACCTGATTGCATTCTCCAATCCCACTAATCGTACCAATCACACTACAGCGACATTCTGTAATATGGGAAAGAAAAGTAACCTCGGTTGAGCTTCTTTCATAGAGTCATAGAGTTATACAGCACAGAAAAAGGCCCTTAGGCCCATCGTGTCCGTGCCGGCCATCAAGCGCCTATCTATTCTAATCCCATTTTACAGCACTTGGCCTGTAGCTTTGTATGCTATGGCGTTTCAAGTGCTCATCTAAATACTTCTTAAATGTTGTGAGGGTTCCTGCCTCTACCACCCCTTCAGGCAGTGTGTTCCAGATTCCAACCACCCTCTGGGTGAAAACATTTTTCCTCAAATCCCCTCTAGACCTCCTGCCCCTTTACCTTAAATCTATGCCCCATTGTTATTGACAGCTCCGCTAAGGGAAAAAGTTACCCTATCTATGCCCCTCATAATCTTGTATACCTCAATCAGGTCCCCCCAGCCTTCTCTGCTCTAAGGAAAACAACCCTAGCCTATCCAGTCTCTCTTCAGATCTACGCTCACTCCCAGTTAGAAAAGACAACACCATATTGTTGTAAAAGAATATCTTCATAGAATGATACAGCACAGGAGGACATTTGGCCCATCGTGCCTGTGCCAACTCTTTGAAAGAGCTATCCAATTAATCCCACTCCCCCTTCTCTTTCCCCATAGCTGTGTAATTTTTTCCTTTTCAAGTATTTATCCAATTCCTTTTTGAAAGTTACCATTGAATCTGCTTCCACTGCCCTTTCAGACAGTGCATTACAGATCACAACAACTCACTGCATAAAACAAAATGACTCCTCATGTCCTCTCTGGATTGTATGCCAATTACCTTGAGTTTATGTCCTCTGGTTACCAACCCTCTTGCCAGTGGGAAGAGTTTCTCCTTATTAACTCTATCAAAACCCTTCTTGATTTTGAACACCTCTATGAAATCTCCCCTTAAACTTCACTGTTCCAAGGAAAACAACCCCAGTTTCTCCAGTCTCTCCACATAACTGAAGTCCTTCATCCTGGTACCATTCTAGTAAATCTCCTCTGCACCATGCCCATGGCCTTGAGATCCTACCTGAAGTGTGGTGTCCAAAACTGTACAGAATATTCCAGCTGCTGCCTCACCAGCGATTGATAAAATTTAAGCATAACCTGCATGCTCTTCCAATATAAAAAACATATTGATATTTTTATCCTCTTCCTGGTGTCTCCAAAAGCTTTAGAGATGGGTCTGAGTCATATTCCATCGATTGTCCTCCCCATCATGTGGTAAAGTATCTGGATTCTACTCAGTGACTCGAGAGTTTGGTGAACTCACTTGTGAACAGCTGTAGCTCTAATTGTGTATCTTATCTCAGTAAATGCACTATAGTTCCAATATTACCAGCTGACTGATGAGATGAGGAGAAATTTCTTCATCCAAAAGGTTGTGCATCTTTGGAATTCTCTACCCCAGAGAGCTGTGAATACCTAGTCATTGAGTATGTTCAAGATTGTGATGGATAGATTTCTGATCTCTCAAGAAATCAAGGAATATGGGGATTGGGTGGGAAATTGGAGTTGAGGTGGAATTTCATGATCGTATTGAATAGCAGAGCAGCTCGAGGGGCCGACTGGCCTACTCCTGCTCCTATTTCATATTTCACATTCCAATAGCGTACTCAAAAGGAACATGGGTCAGAGTTGACACTTCAATATTGCAGCCCTAATTCTCCCTGCTGGGACTGGGGGAGCACTGAATTTACTCTACTATCCTTGTTTTATACGTTACAAGAACAGAAACTCAATGGGGTGGGGAGTGTTTTCAGACTTTGTTTTTAATTTTAATTTAATGATTGCACTGGTTTAAAATCTGAATTTCAACTTTTCAATCCAAGTTATCGTTAACAATATTACTAGACGAATGCTTCACACATTGTATTATGCAATCCTGGTCTTCATATTTCATAAAGGATATAGAGGCACTGGAGGAGGTACAAAAAGGATTTACAAGGATGAATCCTGAACTAAGAGGTTACAACTATCAGGAAAGACTGAACAGGTTAGTGCTCTTTTCTGTAGAAAAGAGAAGACTGAGGGGTGAGAAAAAAAACAGAAAAAACAGCCACGGACAACTAAAGGGATTAGGGATAGCATAAAACAAAAAGAAATTGCTTACAAAAATCCAAATCGCAGCGCAGATCCAGCCGAATGGGATCGATACAAAGACCAGCAAATGGTCACAAAGCAGCTTATAAGAGCTACTAAAAGAGATTATGAAAGGAAACTTGCAAGGGACATCAAAATCAATAAGAGGACATTTTTTAGTTACATAAAGGGAAAACGGGTGGTCAAGAGCAATGTAGGCCCATTAAAAGCTGAAAATGGAGATATTGTCATTGATAATGGGGAAATGGCAGACATGTTGAACAATTATTTTGCCTCAGTATTTACAGTTGAAAAGGAGGATAACTTGCCGGAAGTCCCGAAAAAATTAATAGCCGATAGGGCACAGGGACTTAATACAATTAATGTAAGTAAATCATCAGTAACAAGGAAATTAATGGAACTAAAGAGTGAGAAATCCCCAGGACCTGACGGTTTCCATCCGAGGGTGTTAAAGGAAGTAGGGGAGCACATTGTAGATGCCCTAACTACAGTCTTTCAGAGTTCCCTAGATTCAGGAGTGGTCCCTCTGGATTGGAAAGTTGCACATGTCATTCCACTTTTTAAGAAAGGGGGAACCAAGGAAATTACAGACCAGTTAGCCTGACATCTGTGGTGGGCAAGTTGCTGGAGTCTATAATCAAGGATAGGGTCACTGAACACCTAGAAAAATTTCAGTTAATCAGGGACAGCCAGCATGGATTCATGACGGGAAGGTCATGCCTGACAAATCTCATTGAATTTTTTGAAGAGGTGACTAAGGTAGTGGACAGGGGAGTGTCCATGGATGTTATTTATATGGACTTCCAGAAGGCATTTGATAAAGTCCCACATAAGAGACTATTAACTAAGGTAGAAGCCCATGGAGTTGAGGGCAAATTATTGACATGGTTAGAAAGTTGGTTCAGTGGTAGACGACAGAGAGTGGGGATAATGAGTAAATACTCTGATTGGCAGGATGTAACTAGTGGTGTCCCGCAGGGATCTGTGTTGGGGCCTCAATTATTCACAATATTCATTAACGACTTGGATGATGGCATAGTAAGTCATATATCCAAATTTGCTGATGATACAAAGTTAGGCGGCACTGTAGACAGTCTAGATGATAGCATAAAATTGCAAAGAGATATTGACAGACTCGGTGAGTGGGCAAAACTGTGGCAGATGGATTTCAATGTGGGTAAGTGTGAGGTTATCCATTTTGGACCAAAAAAAGGATAGAGCCGGGTACTTTCTAAATGGGAAGAGGTTAAGTACAGTGGATGTCCAAAGAGACTTGGGGGTTCAGGTGCATAGATCTTTAAAATGCCACAGGCAAGTGCAGAAAATAATCAAAAAGGCTAATGGAATATCCAGAGGATTGGAGTATAAAGACACAGAGGTTATGCTGCAGCTGTACAAAACCCTGGTTAAACCCCACTTGGAGTACTGTGAGCAGTTCTGGGCACCAGACCTTAGGAAGGATATATTGGCCTTGGAGGGAGTGCAACGTAGGTTTACAAGAATGATACCTTGACTACAAGGGTTAAGTTACGAGGAGAGATTACACAAATTAGGTCTGTTTTCGCTAGAATTTAGAAGGTTAAGGGGTGATCTGATTGAAGTCTTCAAAATATTAACAGGAAAAGACAGGCTAGATGAAGAAACTATTTCCACTGGTTGGAGATTCTAAAACTAGGGGGCATAGTCTAAAAATTAGGACCAGACCGTTCAGGAGAGATGTTAGGAAGCACTTCTTCACGCAAAGGGTGGTAGAGGTTTGGAACTCTCTTCCACAAACAGCAGTTGAAGCTAGAACAGTTGTTAATTTTAAATTGGAGATAGATAGATTTTTGTTAAGCAAAAATATTAAGGGATATAGGCCAAAGGCAGGTATATGGAGTTAGGCCGCAGATCAGCCATGATCTCATTGAATGGCGGGACAGGCTCGAGGGGCTGAATGGCCTACTCCTGTTCCTATCTTCCTATGTCCCCATGTCCTATGACCTGATAGCGGTCCTTAAAATTTTGAAATAGTTTGCTAGGGTAGATATAGTGAAGATGTTCTGCTTGTGTGGAGTCCAAAACTAGGGGACATAAACATAAGATTGTAACAATCAAGGACAAATCCAGCAGAAACTTCTTCACCCAGAGAATGGTGAGAATGTGGAACTCTACTATCACAAGGAGTAGTCGGGGTGAATAGTATAGATGCATTTAAGGGGAAGCTAGATAAACACATGAGAGAAAAGGGAATAGAAGGTTCTGCTGAAAGGCTCAGATGAAGAAAGCTGGGAGGAGGTTCGTGTGGTGCATAAATACCAGCGTGGACCAGTTGGGCCGAAGTCCTGTTTCTGTGCTGTAAATACTATGTCATTCTATAGTTTGCAGGACTCACCATATTTAGCAGTTATTTACAGATGAGTATGAAAATAATGGATTTTTTTAGGTTCATTGACAGTGTCCACATTAATCAAGTTAAAACTATTGATATCAATGAATATTGAATTGTATCAGATGTATTCACTGCTAAATACCACACACAAGCAGAGCCAATGGCCATAAAGTAACAGCTTGACAACACTGCCCAGCCATTTTAAATTAGATAAGATTACTTACCAATACAACCATCAGGATTCTCCTCAGCTAGGTTCCAATAGAGTGGCTTACATTGATCACATTTAGAGCCCTCGACATTTGCCAGACATCGGCAAGAACCCTATTTAACAGGAAAGTTAGACAAAACATAAAAAAAGCTACAAAGTATTCTGTGAGTCATCGTGTTGTCAGTTCCATAACACTTTAAAATAACGAGTGCAGACTTTTTCACACTTCAATTCATTGTTAGTTACTAACACTTTAGTTAGCTGGGCATGAGCCCTAATCTGTGTTTATTTTAACAAACATATTGCACATTCACTTTTCTCCAATTTGAATTGGCAAGTTTAAAATCTGTGTGGTTGCCACCTCTGGTTGGACAAATTCTTGGAGGTTTCAACACATGACTTCCTGCCTCAAGCACTCACACCATTGATTGCCTGACTCATCCAAACTTGCAATTCCTGGCCTTCCCACAGCCAATTGGAACTTGTGACCTGATTGGATGATTCTGGACAGCCAGTCAAACAAAAATTCTTTCGATGCCAATATTTTTATAAATTATAAATAAAAGTGTTCAGAGAAATTTATTTTATGAATAGACAATTTTATACAATTTTTTCATTATAATGATATTTTTCTGCTGGGTTTTAGCTTGCAGGAATGTCATAGAGATTAGTCATAAGTTCCTGGAGTCTCCAGGGAAATCCTAGAGGGTTGGCAACACCAGTGCAGGATCATGGACAATTCCCTGAGCAAGTACAGTCAGCCTAGTGGAGTTGATCTGTAAAATTCTTGCTGTTTATACAAGGCATCACACTGCATCCATAAATTAATATGCAATAAGTATTTAATTATACACCTGGGCAGTGCCAGTGAGTGTTGCAGCTGCAAGCAGATAACATAATTTGCAATTCACAACATCTGCAGAAAATATTCAGACTTTTGCTTCTACACACAAGTCTGCTGTCGTTTTTATAAACACAAGCATTCACTTGAAAATACATTTGCGTGAATCATTACTGGTTTGGTCTCGTCCAGTTGGATCTGAGCCACAGCAGAAAGCAGGGACCTGGAAGATCCTTGGGAGCCATAACGATTGGCAACAGTCCATTAACTCTCAGTGTGGGGCAGATCTTTTTTGCAGCAATCCAACTCGCATCTATGCCAAAAGTACATTTACAGTCCCACGTACTTTAATTTAAAAAACACAACAAATACTTACAAAATGAGATGAAGGAGTATGACTTGCTGTACCAGCAGAATGACAGTCAGTAACTGAAAAGAATGCCATATGTTAGGAACAGAAATGTTCAATAACATTAAATACCTCATAACACATGTTAAATAACACATAGTACCTCTTAATCTGTAGACAAACTGACATCTAGCTTGGTTATGTAATGATTACATTTTTGATACAACAGTAGAATGATAGAATCATACAGCAAAGAATGAGGCCATTCAGCCATCGAGCCTGTTCTGTCATTAAGTTAGAGTATGGTTGATCTGGAACTTAACTCCAATTACCCACATTTGTTTCATGAACCTTAATACCCTTGCCCAACAAAAATCTATCAATTGCACTTTTGAAACTTTCAGTTGACCCCCATTCCTCAACAGCTTTGTGAGGGAGAGACTTCCAGATTTCCACTACCCTTTGTGTGAAGAAGTCCTTCGTTTAATATTAAGGTTATGCTCCCTTGTTCTGGGCTACCCCCACCAGAGGAAATAGTTTCTGTCTACCCTAACCACTCCTTTAATAGCTTGACTAGATCACTCCTTAATTTTCAATACTCCAGGGAATGCAAGCCTAGTCTGTGCAAGAAGGGAAATGTTTCAAACATACATTAATGGAACCTTACTGCTATCCAAGACATTCATGAACATAGAACCAGAGGTAACAAGTGCAAAACTTTTTTTAACATTGCTAATAGTTGTGATCTGGAATGCACTGTCTGAAAGGGTGGTGGAAGCAGATTTAATAATAACTTTCAAAAGCGAATTGGTTAAATACTGGCGGGAATATACCATGATCATAACAACAAGAAGTTGCATTTATATAGCACCTTTAATATAGTAAAATATCACAAGGCGTTTCACAGGAGTGCTTTCAAACAAAATTTGACACCGAGACAGATAAGGAGATATTAAGGCAGGTCATAGAGTCATAAGAGTTATACAGCACAGAAACAGCACCTTCGGCCCATCGTGTCCGTGCCGGCCATCAAGCACCTATCTACTCTAATCCCATTTTCCAGCACTTGGTCCGTAGCCTTGTATGCTATGGCATTTCAAATGCTCATCAAGATACTTCTTAACTGTTGTGAGACTTTCTGCCTCTACCACCCCTTCAGGCAGTGTGTTCCAGATTCCAACCACCCTCTGGGTGAAAACATTTTTCCTCAAATCCCCTCTAAACCTCCTGCCCCATGGTTCTTGACACCTCTGCTAAGGTGAAAAGTTTCTTCCTATTTTAAAAAAATTCTTTCATGGGATGTGGGCGTCGCAGGCCGGGCCAGCATTTATTGCCCATCCCTAATTGCCCTTGAACAGAGTGGCTTGCTAGGCCATTTCAAGGGCATGTAAGAGTCAACCACATTGCTGGGGAGTGACATGTAGGCCAGACCAGGTAAGGACAGCAGATTTCCTTCCCTGAAGGACATTAGTGAACCAGATGGGTTTTACAACAATCGACAATGGTTTCATGGCCATCATTAGACTAGTTTTAAATTCCAGATTTATTAATTGAATTCAAATTCCACCTTCTGCTGTGGTGGGATTCGAACCCATGTCCCCAGAGAAATACCCTGGGTCTCTGGGTTACTAGTCCAGTGATAATACCACTATGCCACCGCCTCCCCTATCTATGCCCCTCATAATTTTGTATACCTCAATCAGGTATCCCCTCAACCTTCTTTGCTGTAAGGAAAGCAACCCTAGCCTATCCAATCTCTCTTCATAGCTGAAATGCTCCAGCCCAGGCAACATCCTGGTGAATCTCCTCTGCACTGTCTCCAGTGCAATCGCATCCTTCCTATAGTGTGGCGACCAGAACTGTGCACAGTACTCTACCTGTGGCCTAACTAGCATTTTATACATCTCCATCATAACCACCCTGCTCTTATACTCTATGCCTCGACTAATATCCCATATGCCTTCCTAACCAACTTATCTACGAGTACTGGTGCCTTCAGTGATCTATGGACAGGTACACCAAGGTCCCTCTGACCCTCTGTACCTCCTAAGGTCCTACCATCCATTGTACATTCCCTTGCCTTGTTAGCAATAATACTGTAGAGGAGGAATTCCTGGAGTTTTTTGGACCAATACGTTGAGGAACCAACTAGAGAACAGGCCATCCTAGACTGGGTATTGTGTAATGAGAAATGATTAGTTAACAATCTTGTGTGCGGGGTCCCTTGGGGAAGAGCGACCATAACATGATAGAATTCTTCATTAAGATGGAGAGTGAGAGAGTTGATTCCAAGATGAGGGTCCTGAATCTAAATAAAGGAAACTGTGAAGGTGTGAGGCCCGAATTGGCTAGATAGATTGGGGAACGTTACTTAAAGGGTTGACAGTGGATAGGCAATGGCTAGCATTTAAAGAGTGCATGGATGAATTACAACAGTTGTTCATTCCTGTTTGGCGCAAAAATAAAACAGGAAGAGTGGCTCAACCGTGGCTTACAAAGAAATTAGGGATATTATTAGATCCAAGGAGAAATATAAAATGGCCAGAACAAGCAGCAAACCTCAGCATTGGGAGCAGTTTAGAATTCAGCAGGAAAAGGAGGACAAAGGGATTGATTAAGAAAAGGAAAATAGAGTATGAGAGTAAGCTTGCAGAGAACATAAAAACTGACTGTAAAAGCTTCTATAGATATGTGAAGAGAAAAAGATCAGTGAAGACAAATGTGGGTCCCTTAAGGTCAGAAACCAGGGACTTTATAATGGGGAACAAAGAAATGGCAGACCAATTAAATACGTACTTTGGTTCTGTCTTCACAAAGGAGAACACAAATTACCTCCCAGAAAAGTTGGGGAAAATTGGGTCTCGTGAGAAGGAGGAACTGTATGAAATCAGTATTAGTAGGAAAATGGTGTTCGGGAAATTGATGGGATTGAAGGCTGATAAATCCCCAGGGCCTGATAATCTACACCCCAGAGTACTTAAGGAAGTGGCCCTAGAAATAGTAGATAAATAGTAGATCATTTTTCAAAATTCTATAGACTCTGGAACAGTTCCAATGGGTTGGAGGGTAGCTAAAGTAAGTAACCCAACTATTTAAAAAAGGAGGTAGAGAGAAAACAGGAAATTATAGACCGGTTAGCCTGACATCAGTAGTGGGGAAAATGCCACAGTCCATTATAAAAGATGTAATAGCAGAGAACTTGGAAAACAATGACAGGATCGGACAAAGTCAACATGGATTTACGAAAGGGAAATCATGCTTGACAAATCTACTGGAATTTTTTGAGGATGTAACTAGTAGAATAGATAAGGGAGAACCAGTGGATGTGGTGTATTTGGACTTTCAGAAGGCTTTCGATAAGGATAAGAGATTAGCGTGCAAAATTAAAGCACATGGGATTGGGGGTAAGGTATTGACATGGATAGAGAACTGGTTGGCAGACAGGAAACAAAGAGTAGGAATAAATGGGTCTTTTTCCGAGTAGCAGGCAGTTACTAGTGGGGTACCACAGGGATTAGTGCTAGGACCCCAGCTATTCACAATACATATTAATGATATAGATGGGGGAATTAAGTGTAATGTATCCAAGTTTGCAGATGACACAAAGTTGGGTAGGAGTGTGAGCTGTGAGGAAGATGCAGAGAAGCTCCAGTGTGACTTGGGCAGGTTGAGTGAGTGGTCAAATACATGGCAGGTGCAGTATAATGTGGATAAATGTGAGTTTATCCACTTTGGTGGCAAAAACAGAAAGGCAGATTATCTGAACGGCGTAAGATTGGGAAAGGGGGAGGTGCAGCGAGACCTGGGTGTCCTTGTGCACCAGTCGCTGAAAGTAACATGCAGGTGCAGCAGGCAGTTAAGAAGGCAAATGGTATGTTGGCCTTCATAGCAAAAGGATTCGAGTACAGGAGCAAGGATGACTTGCTGCAATTATACAAGGCCTTGGTGAGACCACACCTGGAGTATTGTTGCAGTTTTGGTCTCCTTATCTGAGGAAGGATGTTCTTGCTATGGAGGGAGTGCATTGAAGGTTCACCGGACTGATTCTTGGGATGGCAGGACTGACGTATGAAGAGTGATTGGGTCGACTGGGCTTGTATTCGCTACAGTTTAGAAGAATGAGAGGGGATCTCATAGAAACCTACAAAATTCGAACAGGACTGAACAGACTAGATGCAGGAAGGTTGATCCTGATGGCGGGGGAGTCCAGGACCAGCTGTCACAGTCTAAGGATAAGAGGTAAGCCATTTCAGACTGAGATGAGAAGAGATTTCTTCACCCAGAGAGTGGTGAACCTGTGGAATTCTCTACCACGGAAAGCAGTTGAGGCCAAATCATTAAATACATTCAAGAAAGAGTTAGATATAGTTCTTAGGACTAATGATATCAAGGGATACGGGGAGAAAGCGGGAACAGGTTACTGAGTTTGGATGATCAACCATGATCGTATTGAATGGCGGAGCAGGCTCGATGGGCTGAATGGCCTACTCCTGCTCCTATTTTTCTATGTTTCTATGTTAGTCCTCCCAAAATGCATCACTTCAAACTTCTCAGGATTAAATTCCATTTGCCACTGCTCTACCTATCTTACCAGCCCATCTGTACCATCCGGCTTTCCTCCTCACAATTTACGACACCACCAATTTTCATGTCATCTGCGAACTTACTGATCATACCTCCTATATTCACGTCTAAATGATTAATGTACACGACAAACAGTAAGGATCCCAGCACTGATCCCTGCCGTACACCACTGGTCACAGGCTTCCACTCGCAAAAACAACCCTCGACTATCACCCTCTGCCTCCTGCCCCTAAGCCAATTTTGGATCTAATTCACCAAATTGCCCTGGATCCTATGGGGTCTTACCTTCTTAACCAATCTCCCATGTGGGACCTTATCAAAAGACTTACTGAAGTCCATGTAGACTACATCAACTGCTTTATCCTCATCTACACATCTAGTCAACTCCTTGAAAAATTCAATCAAGTTTGTTTGACATGATCTCCCCCTGGCAAAGCCATGCTGACTATCCCTGATTAATCCCTGCCTCTCCAAGTGGAGATTAATCCTGTCCCACAGAATTTTTTCCAATAGTTTCCCTACCACTGATGTTAGACTCACCGGCCTGTAATTACCTGGTTTATCCCTGCTACCCTTCTTGAATAATGATACCACATTCGCTGTCCTCCAATTCTCTGGCACCTCTCCTGTGGCCAGAGAGGATTTGAAAATTTGTGTCAGAGCCCTGCTATTTCCTCCCTTGCCTCACATTACAGCCTGGGATACATCTCATCTGGGTCTGGGGATTTATCCTCTTTTAAGCCCACTAAAACCGCTAATATCTCCTCCCTTTCAATGCCAATTTGTTCGAATATATCACAATCTCCCTCCCTGATCTCTACACCTACATCATCCTTCTCCATAGTGAACACAGATTAGTGACCAAACGTTTGGTCAAAGATATAGGTTTTAAGGAGCATCTTAAAGGAGGAGAGGGAGCAGGAGAGGTAGAGAAGATTATTGAAGGACTCCCGGAGCCTAGGGCCCAGGCAACTGAAGACACAGCTGCCAATGGTGGAGTAACGAAAATAGGGCATGTGCAACAGGCCTGAGTTGGAGGAGTGCAAAGATATCGGAGAGTTGTAGGGCTGGAGGAGGTTGCAGAGATAGGGAGGGGTGAAGACATGGAGAGATTTGAAAACAAATCCCTACAGCTGGTGTGATAGCGCTACGTATGAAGTTCATATTTTGTCAATTACTCCTTTTAGAATATGTGGCTAAGAATGAAACTGAGGTTTGAAGCGCAAGTCCTGATGGGACCATGGAAATGGTGTCCTTGGAGTGCAATTAGTCATCATTAAATATTCTTGACTGCCCTGTTCCATTAATAGCAGTAGTCAATGAAGGATTTCACAGAAATGTATTTCTTGGATCTTTTGCCTGGTGTTATTCATCTCTCCCAAGAGAATAAATAAATTGCAATGTTCATCAAGGGGTAATTTGCATGTTGATGAGAATCATTGAGTTATACAGTGCAGAAGGCGGCCATTTGGCCTATTGTGGCTGTGTTGGTTCTTTGAAAGACTTATCCAATTAGTCCCAGTCCCCTCACTCTTTCCACAGAGATGGCAATTTTTTTCTTTTCGTATAAAGTATTTTCAAAATTCCATAGGCCACTGGTGACCCATTTGGTAGAAAGGATTCAGGGATGATTAGTGACACATTGTGAGTTACAGAAATGGGAAAAGCTGAATTGGTGGGTATGCAGAGGTACAGATTAAGAATTACTATGTGTTTTTAACTTGCGTTATGAGGTATTTAAGATACAGATCAACCATGCTCCAAGTTCCATACTGCTACCTGCAACAGCTATTCAAAATCTCCTTATTTAAGTGTAAAATGACACATTAGAATATAAGAAATAATGGCCCATCAAACTTGCTCGGCCCTGCAATGTGATCATGGCTGATCTTGGGCTTCAATTCCACTGTCCAGCCCGCTCCCCATATCCCTTGGTTCCCTCCTTTCTATTCGTTCATGGGATGTGGGCATTGCTGGATTGGCCAGCATTTATTGCCCATTACTAATTGCCCTTGAACTGAGCAGCTTGCCATTTCAGAGGGCAGTTAAGAGTCAACCAAGGACCTAGGTGTATATGTGCATAAGTCATTGAAGGTGGCAGGACAGGTTGAGAGAGCGGTTAATAAAGCATATAATATCCTGGGTTTTATTAATAGGGGCATACAGTACAAGAGCAATGAAGTTATGTTGAACTTGTATAAGACACTAGTTCGGCCTGAGCTGGAGTATTGTGTCCAATTCTGGGCGCCGCACTTGAAGAACGACGTGAGGGCATTGGAGAGAGTACAGAAAAGATTCACGAGAATGGTTCCATGGATAAGGAATTTCAGTTATGAAGATAGATTGGAGAAATTAGGACTGTTTTCCTTGGAGAAGAGATGTCTGAGAGGTGGTTTGATAGAGGTATTCAACATCATGAGGGGTCTGGATAGAGTAGATAGAGAGAAACTGTACCCACTCATGAAAGGATCAAGAACGAGAGGGCACAGATTTAATGTATTTGGTAAGAGAAGCAAAAGTGACATGAGGAAAAACTTTTTCCCCACAGCGAGTGGTTAAGGTCTGGAATGCGCTACCTGAGAACATGGTGGATGTAGGTTCAATTGAAGCATTCGAAAGGGAATTAAACAGTTATATTAAAAGGAAGAGTGCGGGGTTATGGGGAGAAGGGAGGGGAATGGAACTGAGGGAGTTGCTCTTTCAGAGAGCTGGTATGGACATGATGGGCTGAATGGCCTCCTTCTGCACTGTAACAATTCTGTGATTCTGGGGTCACATGTAGGCCAGACCAGGTAAGGACAGCAGATTTCCTTCCCTAAAGGGAATCAGTGAATCAGATGGGATGTTTCCACAATTGACAAGGGTTTCATGGTCACCATTAGACTCGCTTTTTAATTCCAAATTTATTAATTGAATTCAAATTCCACCATCTGCTGTGGTGGGATTTGAATCCAGTCCCTAGAGCACTTGCCTGGGTCTCTGGATTACCAGTCCAGTGACATTACTACTACGACACCATCTACCCTCTCCCTGAGAGACCAAACATCTGTCTATCTGAGCCTTAAATATATTCAACGATGGCGCAACCCTCTGGGATAGAGAATTCCAAGATTCACAATCCTATGAGTGAAGAAATTTCTCCTCATCTCAGTCCTAAATGATCAGCCCCTTATCCTGGGACTGTGTCCCTGGGTTTTAGAATCCCTGACCAGGGGAAACAACCTCTCACTGTCTACCCTGTCAAGCCCCTTCAGAATCTTGTGTGTTTCAATGAGATCACCTTTCATTCTTATAAACTTGAGAGAATATAGACCCCATTTACTCAGCCTCTCATCACAGGACAACCTTCTCATTCCAGGGACCAATCTAGTGAACCTTTGCTATACTGCCTCCAATGCAAGTATATTCTTCCTTAAATATGGAGACCAAAATTGCACACAGTATTCCAGGTCTGGTCTCATAAAAGCCCTGTACAAATGTAGCAAGACTTCGTTATCCTTGTACTCCAATCCCCTTACAATAAAGGCCAACATGCCATTTGCTTTCCTAATTGCTTGCTGTAGCTGCAGGCGAACTTTTTGTATTCATCGTACGAGTACACCCAAGTCTCTTTGAACATCAACATTTACAAGTTTCTTGCTTTTAAAAAAAAATTTTGCTTTTCTATTGTTACGACCAAAGTGAGAAACCTCACACTTCCCTACATTATACTCCATCTGCCACCTTGTTGCCCACTCACTTCACCAGTCTATATCTCTTTGCAGCCTCTTTGTGTCCTCCTCACTGCTTACATTCCCACCTAGCTTTGTAGCCTAGCCACCTAGCACTCCACTCATCACAGCCTGTCAACCCTGTTTATCTCTACTGTCTGCTTCCTGTCCATTAACCAGTCCTCTGCCCATGCTAATACATCACCTCCAATTCCATGAGCCTCTATCTTGTGTATTAACCTTTTGTGTGGCAGCTTATTGAATGCCTCCTGGACTGCAAGACCATCACCCCACCCCCCTCACCTAGGCCTTCCGGACTGGCCCTGGCAACCCCGCCTCACCTACCTCTTCTCTGTGCCTGGGTCCATAGCCACTGCAGCGCCAGCTTTGGCCAACGCTCATGGTGGCGCTGATGATACTGCGGAGCTGCTGGCCCTGTGATTGGCCGGCAGCTCTTGGAGGTGGGATCCCCATCCCTTTAAAGGCAGAGGTGAGGATCCTCTGAGAGCCCCACCTCCAGCACGAAATCCAGCCCTATGTCTCTGCCATTTCCTCATTCCCCATGATAATTTCTCCTGTCTCTGCTTCTAAGGGACCAACATTTATTTCAGCTCCTTGCTTCATTTTTATATATGTGTAAAAGCTCTTACAATCTGTTTTTATTTTCCTGGCTAGAAATATAGGAACATGGGAGCAGGAGCAGGAGTAGGCCATTCAGCCCATCGAGCCTGCCTCACCATTCAATATGATCATGGCTGATCACCCACTTCAATGCCTTTTTTCCCACACTATCCTCATATCCCCTTATGTCATTTGTATTTAGAAATCTGTCAGTCTCTGCTTTAAACATACTCAATGACTGAGCTTCCACAGCCCTCTGGGGTAGAGACTTTCAAAGGTTCACAACCCTCCGAGTAAAGACATTTTTCCTCATCTCTGTACTAAGTGGCTTCCCCCTTATTTTGAAATTGTGTCCCCTGGTTCTAGATTCCCCAACCAGGGGAAACATCTTAGCTGCATCTACCCTGTCTATCCCTTTAAGTATTTTGTAGGTTTCAATGAGATCACCTCTCATTCTTCGAAACTCTAGAGAATACAGGCCCAGTTTCCCCAATTTCTCTTCTTAGGACAGTCCCGCCATCCTGGGAACAAGTCTGGTGAACCTTCATTGCACTCCCTCTATGGCAATAATATCCTTCCTACGGTAAGGGGACCAAAACTGCACACAGTACTCCAGGTGTGGTCTAACCAAGGTCCTATACAATTGAAGCAAGACTTTACTACTCCTGTACTCAAATCCTCTTGCGATAAAGGCTAACATACCAGTAGCTTTCTTAATTGCTTGCTGCACCTGCATGTTAGCTTTCAGTGACTTATTGACGAGGACACCCAGGTCCCTTTGTACATCTACATTTTCTAATCTCTTACCATTTAAGAAATACTCTGCACATCTATTCCTCCTACCAAAGTGGATAACCTCACATTTACCACCTGCCTCCCCCCACACTACCACTACTGTTTGGTGGCCTATAAAGAACTCCTACCAATGTTTGCTGCCCCTTTCTGTTTCTTAGCTCCACCTGAACAGATTCCACATTTTGTTCTTCCGATCTGAGATCCTCCCTTACTCATGTACTGATCCCATCCCTTATTATCAGCGCAACACCACCTCCTTTTCCATTTTTGCCCGCCCTTCCTAAATGTCGAATATCCTTGAATATTCAGTTCCCAGTCTTGGTCACCCTGTAGCCACGTTTCCATTATGGCAATTAGATTATACCCATTTACCTCTATTTGGGCCTTTAAATCATCTACTTTGTTGCAAATGCTGTGTACATTCACATAGAGTGCCCTTAACCTTGTCTTCTTGACATTCTGCATTCTAAGCCTAGTTGATGATTGCCTTTGTTTCGCCTGCCTTCTAATGTCACTTTTCTACCTCCTGTTACCAGTTTGAGCTACCCCTCAGGTTCCCATTCCCCTGACAAGCCAGTTTAAACCCTCCCTAACAGCATTAGCAAATCTCCCTGCAAGGATATTAGTTCTGGTCCTGTTAAGGCGTAGCCCAACCATCTTGTTCAGGTCCCACTTGCCGCAGAACCAGTCCCAATGCCTCAGAAATCTGATGCCCCCCCCTTCCGACACCAATTCTCCAGCCACCTGTTCAATCGATCAATCCTCCTATTCCTATGCTCACTAGCACGTGGCACTGGGAGTAATCCTGAGATTACTGCTTTGGAGGTCCTGCTTTTTAATTTCCTTCCTAATTCCCTAAAATCCGCTTTCATGACCTCATCTCTCTTCCTACCTATGTCATTGGTACCAATGTGGACCATGACCTCTGGCTTTTCACCCTCCCCCAGAAGGATGCCCTGCAGCTGCTCTGTGACATCCTTGATCCTGGCACCAGGGAGGCAACACACCATCCTGCAGTCACATTTACTGCCGCAGAAACGCCTGTCTGATCCCCTGACTATCGAATCCCCTTTCACTATTGCTGTTCCACTCTTCTTCCTCCCCTTCTATGCAGCTGAGTGACCTGTGATGCCACGGACTTTGCTCTGGCTGCACTCCCCCGAGGAACCATCGCTTTCACCAGTATCCAAAATAGAAAACCGATTAGCAAGAAAGAAAGATAGATTCAGGGGACTCCTGCACTGCCTGCCTGTTTCCCTTAGACTGCCTGGTGGTCACCCATTCCCTCTCTGCCTGCATGTTCCTAACCTGCGCTGTGACCACCTCCCTAAATGTGCTATCCATGTAGTCCTCTGCCTCATGGATGCACAACAGCGACTCCAACCGCCGCTCGAGTTCCAAAACCCGGAGCTCAAGCTTCTGCAGCCTGTGACACTTGCTGCAGATGTGTTTGTCTAGGACACGTGGTGCACCATGGGGCGCCACAGTGGCGCAGTGGTTAGCACCGCAGCCTCACAGCTCCAGCAACCCGGGTTCAATTCTGGGTTCTACCTGTGTGGAGTTTGCAAGTTCTCCCTGTGTCTGCGTGGGTTTCCTCCCACAGCCAAAAGACTTGCAGGTTGATAGGTGAATTGGCCATTATAAATTGTCACTAGTATAGGTAGGTGGTAGGGGAATATAGGGACAGGTGAGGATGTGGTAGAAATATGGATTAGTGTAGGATTAGTATGAATGGGTGGTTAATGGTCGGCACAGACTCGGTGGGCCGAAGGGCCTGTTTCAGTGCTGTATCTCTAAATCTAAAATCTAAATCTAAATACCGCAGGATGTACATTCCACTTGACCGAGCTGACCTGCCATAACGTAATTTTAAAAACCTTTTATTGCAATGAGAAGTAAAGTAACTTACCAGTTACTCACCAATCAGCTTCTTCCCCTGTCCTGAAGACAGAGGCAACTACTGGAGGCTGAAAAAACGTAGAAGAAGAAAGAAAGGAGCCCCTCTCTCATGCACCAAACTCCCATTTTACACTCTGTGCACTCAAATTTCTTTGCTTCCTAATCTATAGTTCCCCTCCTTACCGAACTTCCTCAATCACCAAATTCCCTCCTTAACGCTCTATGCCCTTCAGCAGCACTCAATGCAGACAAGCAGCACTGAGAACCCCTTCAAATTATATTCTGAAAACAATGCTGTGTCAACTCTGCTCAGAAGCCAGTTTAAGCTAGCTACCTAATTAAGTAGCTACAGCTACTCTCAGAGTTAGTATACCCCTGTTTAAAACTGCAAGAAACCTAACTTACTCTTAACTGAACAGGAATTCCAATTAATTGGCAGATTTAAACAAAACAAAACAAAAACTAGTCTTAGAGATTAACTCTTAAAGTTCACTCACTTACCAAACCCCCTTCTTCACACTCAGTGCAGGTTAGTTTACTCTCATTTTTCCCCTTTTTATCAACATTTTGGTGGCACTTTTCTGGTTTCTAAAACACTCCCAATCTTCAGACCTGCTACTATTTTTTGCATTATAAGCCATTTAATTGAATACAATTCTTAACCTCTTTACACCTTTTATACAGGGTTCTTTCAATTGCAATACATATAAGCAATCTCTCACAGGAGAAATATAACATACAATAATAATAAACACTGCTACCTTGACAAGTAGGGAAGTTGTATGCTCCTGAGACACAAGTATCACAGCGTTGTCCAGTGATACGTGGCCGGCATTTACACTTGCCAGTGGTCTGGTCACATTCAGGATCATAAGAGCCATCAGCAGAGCACTCACATGCTTTAAAAAAAGAAAGCAAAGGATGTTCACAACATGATAAAGTTTGATAAAGGCCAATAAAAAAAAAATTGGCCTTAGGTCCCAAACAGTTGTTTAAGGCCTCCACTCTAAGATTCGTTTGCCCCTGAGGAACTTAGCAAAACTAGGCCTACACACAACTGAGCAGATGGCCCCCTCTTAACCAACAATTGCTGCTCCTACTGCCTCCACCTGTCTTCAGCCCAATCTTCAATCCTTCAATCTCCAAGCCAACAACCTGTCCGTTGGACACTGCATTTTGCCAGCTTATTGAAACTTAGGCCCAAGGCTCAATTTTGGGTGCACCTCTGGCCCCACCATTCAAGTGCTAGGATCATTCTGTGCACTGCCCATAACATCTGCAGTTCTAAGATCACTGCTCAAAGAACAAAGTGATGGGAAATGTATCTCTAATGAATTTGTGGACAGAATCATCAAATCTTACAGCTCAGAAGGAGACCATTCAGCCCATCGTGCCTGTGCCAGCCCTTTTTAATTTTTTCGTGAGATATGGTGTCTCTGGAAAGGCCAACGTTATTGCCCATCCCTAATTGCACTTCAGTAAGTTGGTGATGAGTCATCTTCTTAAACTGCTGCAGTCCATGTGGTGTAGGTACACCCATAATGCTGTTCAAGAGGGAGTTCCAGGATTTTGATCCAGTCACAGTGAAGGAATGGCGATATAGTTCTAAGTCAGGATGATGTGTGACTTGGAGAGGAACTTGGTGGTGTTCCCATGCATCTGCTGCCCTTGTCCTTCTAGGTGGTAGAGGTCATGGGTTTGGAAGGTGCTGTCAAAGTAACCTTTGCAAGTTGCTACAGTGCATCTTGTAAATGATTCACACTGCTGCCAGTGTGTGGCACGAATGTTGCCACTCATCAGCACAAGCCTGATCATTGTCCAAGTCTTGCTGCATGTGGGCATTGACTGCTTCAGTATCTGAGGAGTTGTGACTGAAACCGTGCAATCATCAGCGAACATCCCCACTTTTGACCTTATAATGGAGGGAAGGTCACTAATGAAGCAGCTAAACTTTATTCATAAAAGTCTGTTTTTAAAAAAAAAATACATGACAAAGCCATGGAGGAGGAATTCATGGAGTGTGTGCGGGATGGTTTTCTGGACCAATGCATTGGGGGACCAACTAGAGAACAAGCCATATGGATAGACATATGGATGAAAATGGAATAGTGTAGGTCAGATGATTTCACAGGTCGGCGCAACATCGAGGGCCGAAGGGCCTGTACTGCGCTGTAATGTTCTAATTCTAATTCTAATTCTAAAGATGGTTGGGCCTAGGACACTACCTTGAGGAACTCCTGCAGCAATGTCCGAGGGTGAGATGATTGGACCCCAACAACACAAAAGCTACTCAATTTTCCCAACTCCCCCTGCTCTTTCCCCATAGAGCAGCACATTTTTCCTTTCAACTTTTAAAAAATATTTTTCTCTCTTCTCACTTGTCTTGCCACAAAATGCCAGCTATAAATTCATACAGACTGAAGATATTAAGTGATTGTGGAGGGGAAGGTGTTTTTAAAAAAAGATTAGGATTCATGGAGACCCTGCAAAAATAAATCAAGGCAGAGACTACAATTGGTGGCCATTAGTGCTCAAGGTACTTGGAGGAGGGAGCAGGGCTGGTTCAGAGCAGGAGTCCGATTGGACTGGACAATGGATGTCAAGAGAAGGGATGAGAATACAATAGGAGGGAGGGGCATGTAGGGAAAAGTGGGTGGATATAAAAAAAAACTTGGATTTATATAGCACCTTTAATGTAATAAAACGTCCTAAGGTGCTTTACAGGGGCGTTATCTGACACTGAGCCATATAAGTACTTTGAATCTGTGTTTATTAAGGACGAGGTTGCTGACAAAATGTCAGCAGAAGCAGAGATGGTAGAGATAATGGATGGAGTGAAAATTGATATGAAGGCTGTACTGGAAAGGCTGGCTATGCTTAGAGTAGATAAGTTGCCTGATCCAGATGGCTTGCATCCCAGAGTTGCTAAGGAAAGTGGCGGATGAGACAGCAGAAGGACTTGCCATAAGCTTTCAATATTTCTAGGTATGGGGGAGTTACCAAAGGATTGGGATCGGGGCGGTATAGTGGCGGAGTGGTTAGCACCGCAGCCTCACAGCTCCAGCGACCTGGATTCGGTTCTGTGTACTGCTGTGCGGAGTTTGCAAGTTATCCCTGTGACCGCGTGGGTTCCGCCGGGTGCTCCGGTTTCCTCCCACAGCCAAAGACCTGCAGGTTGATAGGTAAATTGGCCATTGTAAATTGCCCCTAGTGTAGGTAGATGGTAGGAGAATTGAGGGAAGGTGGGGATGTAAAGAAATATGGGATTAATGTTCTTCTTTTCTTTTCTTTTGGGCCTCCTTATCTCGAGAGACAATGGATACGTGCCTGGAGGTGGTCAGTGGTTTGTGAAGCAGCGCCTGGAGTGGCTATAAAGGCCAATTCTAGAGTGACAGGCTCTTCCACAGGTGCTGCAGAGAAATTTGTTTGTAGGGGCTGTTGCACAGTTGGCTCTCCCCTTGCGCCTCTGTCTTTTTTCCTGCCAACTACTAAGTCTCTTCTACTCGCCACATTTTAGCCCTGTCTTTATGGCTGCCCGCCAGCTCTGGCGAACGCTGGCAACTGACTCCCACGACTTGTGATCAATGTCACAGGATTTCATGTTGCATTTGCAGACGTCTTTAAAGCGGAGACATGGACGGCCGGTGGGTCTGATACCAGTGGCGAGCTCGCTGTACAATGTGTCTTTGGGGATCCTGCCATCTTCCATGCAGCTCACATGGCCAAGCCATCTCAAGCGCCGCTGACTCAGTAGTGTGTACAAGCTGGGGATGTTGGCCGCCTCGAGGACTTCTGTGTTGGAGATGCGGTCCTGCCACCTGATGCCAAGTATTCTCCGGAGGCAGCGAAGATGGAATGAATTGAGACGTCGCTCTTGGCTGACATATGTTGTCCAGGCCTCGCTGCCATAGAGCAAGGTACTGAGGACACAGGCTTGATACACTCGGACTTTTGTGTTCCGTGTCAGTGCGCCATTTTCCCACACTCTCTTGGCCAGTCTGGACATAGCAGTGGAAGCCTTACCCATGCGCTTGTTGATTTCTGCATCTAGAAACAGGTTACTGGTGATAGTTGAGCCTAGGTAGGTGAACTCTTGAACCACTTCCAGAGCGTGGTCACCAATATTGATGGATGGAGCATTTCTGACGTCCTGCCCCATGACGTTTGTTTTCTTGAGGCTGATGTTTAGGCCAAATTCATTGCAGGCAGCCGCAAACCTGTCGATGAGACTCTGCAGGCACTCTTCAGTGTGAGATGTTAAAGCAGCATCGTCAGCAAAGAGGAGTTCCCTGATGAGGACTTTCCGTACTTTGGACTTCGCTCTTAGACTGTAGGATTAGTATAAATGGGTGGTTGTTGGTCAGCACAGACTCGGCGGGCCAAAGGGCCTGTTTCAGTGCTGTATCTCTCTATGACTTCTATGATTGGAGAGTGGCAAATGTGACACCCTTATTCAAGAAAGGGTGTAAGGACAGTCCTAGCAATTACAGGCCAGTTAGTTTAACATCTGTGGTGGGTAAGGTTTCAGAAACAATAATTAGGGGAAAAAACCAACAGGCAATTGGACAGGTTTGAGTTGATTAAGGCTAGCCAGCACAGATTTGTAAAAGGCAGATCATGCTTGACTAACCTAATTGAATTTTTTGATGAGGTAACAGAAGGTTGATGAAGGGAATGTGGTGGATGTTGTCTATATGGATTTTAAGAAAGTCTTTCACAAAGTACCACATAAAAGGCTGGTTAGCAAAATTGAGGCTCATGGAATAGAAGGGTCAGTGTCCAATTGGATAAAAAAAAATGGCTTAAGGGCAGAAAACAGTGAGTTGTGGCAAATGGCTGTTTTTCAGACTGGAGGTTGGTAGACAGTGGTGTTCCCCCAAGGGTCAGTGCTAGGACCACTGCTTTTTTGATAATAACTTGGATAGTGGAATACAGAGTAAAATTTGCCGATGATATCAAACTGAAAGGTACGGCAAACAGTGAGGATGATACCAATTGACTGCAACAGGACATAGCTAGCAGAATGGGGAGACAAGTGGCAGATGAAAAGTGAGGTGATGCATTTTGGCAAATGGGATAGGGAGAGGCAATATAGACTAAATGATACAGTTCTAAAGAGTGTACAGGGCAGAGGGACCTTGGGGTTCATTGATCTATGAAGGTGGCTGGACATATTGAGAGAGTAGATAGCAAAGCATATGGGATTGTGGGCTTCATAAAGAGGTGCAAAAGCAGAAAAGTTATGCTGAACCTTTATAAAACTCTGGTTAGGTATGGCATCCAGTTCTGGTCACCACACGTGAGGAAGGATGTGAAGGTCCTTGAGAGCGTGCAGAGGAGATTTACCAGAATCATTCCAGGGATGAGGGATTTCAGCTAAAGGGTTAGGTTGGAGAGGCTGAGGTTGTTCTCCTTGAAGCAAAGGAGATTGGGGGGAGATTTGATAGAAGTGTATAAGATCCTGACAGATTTGGATAAGGTAGGCAAAGAAAATTTGCTCCCATAAGTTGATGGTAAACAGGCTAGGGGACACAGATTTAAGGTTTGGGCAAGAGATGCAGGGAGGATGTAATGAGCAGTGTTACGACTGATGTGGGAGGACTGCACGGTCTTTTCTAGTTCCACATCTCCACAGGTCACAACATATCTTTAAATATTTACCCAGTTACTGATTCGGTCAATCATATACTCTACTCTTTATTGCAGAATAAAATACACCAACCAGGTTTCTTTAATAAACAACAAAATTATCAGTTTATTATAAAAACAAGACTTATCCAGTATTGAAGCAAAGCATTATAACACAGATTGAAATATGAAAGTTCCCTTTTTAAGTACTCCCCCACATACATACGCACACACACACACAGAAAAAAATAAAAAACTCTCTGTAGAGCTCTTTTACAAAAAAAAAGACAAATCCATGCTAGTGAGTATATATTGGTGTCTCACTTTTGTTTTTGGTAAAGGTCCTACACAGTCTACCAACACCCTACTAAATGGTTCCACAAAAACTGGTATGGGAGTTAGAAGTGCTGGTTTTATGGCAGGTTGCGGTTTTCCCACAAGCTGGCAGGTATGTCACGTTTTACAAATGGAAAAGACTGGGCAGTAGAAATGCCCACCTAAACGTGATTGGGTCTTCCAGATCCCCACATGTCCCACTATAGGCATTTCATGGGCTATCGTTAATATTTCCCGGCGATACTTGGGGGTACCACTATCTGGTGAACTACTGTCCATTCTTCATCCACAGGTCTGTGAGGAGGTCTGCACTTTCTCATCAGAATCCCATTTTTAATATAGCATCCTTCCAGAATTCCCTTTGCCTCAGCTTCCATTACAGCTGATTGTGCCGATCAAGTATCAGTAGGAGAGCATTTAGGAGATAGTGATTATTGTATCATAAGGTTTAGGCTGACTATGGAAAAGGACAAAGTGCAATCCAGGATAAGAATAATTAACTGGGGGAAGGCCAACTTCAATGGGGTAAGAATGAAGCTGTGGTGAATAAATTGGAGTCAAAAGCTGGCAGGAAAACTGGTAGATGAACAATGGGCTACCTTCAAAGAAGAGGTGGTTCAGGCACAGTCAAGGTATGTTCGCTCGAAGGGGAAAAGTAGAGCAAACAAATCCAGAACCTTCTGGATGAAAAAAGAGGTGGAGATTAAGATAAAGAAGAAAAAGTGTGCTTATGACAGATGTCAGGTAGAAAATACTATTGAGAACCAGGCTGAATATAGAAGGTTCAGAGGGGAAGTGAAAAAGCAAATAAGAGAAGCAAAGAGCGAGCATGAAAAAAGATTGGCAGCTAGCATTAAATGAAATCCCAAAGTTTTCTATAGGCATATAAATAGTAAAAGAGTAGTAAAAGGAGGAGTGGGGCCGATTAGAGACCAGAAAGGGGATTTACACATGGAGGCAGAGGGCATAGCTGAGGTATTAAATAAATGCTTTGCATCTGTCTTTACCAAGGAGGAAGATGCAACCCAGGCAATGTTGAAAGAGGAGGTAAGTCAGACACTAGAGGGGTTTAAAATTGGTAGAGAGGAAGTATTAGATAGGCTGTCTGAACTTAAAGTGGATAAAGCACCAGGGCCGGATGAGATGCATCCAATGATACTGAGGGAAGTGAGGGTGGAAATCGCAGAGGCACTGGCCATAATTTTTCAGTCTTCCTTAGACTCAGGGGTGGTGCCAGAGGACTGGAGAATTGCAGACGTTACACCCTTGTTTAAAAAAGGATGCAAAGATAAGCCCAGCAACTACAGGCCAGTCAGTTTTACTTGGGTGGTGGGGAAACTTCAGAAAAAATAATTCGGGACAAAATCAACAGTCACATAGACAAATGCAAGTTAATTTGAAGGTAGCCCATTGTTCATCTACCAGGGTTCCATAAGGGAAAATCATGTTTAACTAACTTGCTGGAGTTTTTTGAGGAGGTAACAGAGTGGGTTGATGAGGGCAATGCTGTGGATGTAGTGTACGTGGACTTTCAAAAGGCATTTGATACAGTGCCACAGAACAGACTTTTGAGCAAACTTGTAGCTTATAGAATAAAAGGGATGGTCGCAACATGCATATGAAATTGGCTGAGTGACAGGAAACTAAGAGTAGTGGTTAAAGGATGTTTTTCGGGCTGGAGGAAGGTTGGTAGTGGAGTTCCCCAGGGATCAGTGTTGGGGCCCTTGCATTTCCTGATATATATTAATGACATAGACCTTGGTGTACAGGGCACCATTTCAAAGTTTGCAGATGATACCAAACTTGGAAGCATTGTGAACTGTGAGGAGGATAGTAGAACTTAAAAAGCACATAGACAAGTTGGTGGAATGGGCAGACAGGTGCTAGATGAAGTTCAATGCAGAGAAATGTGAAGTGATTCATTTTGGTAGGAAGAACATGGAGAGACAATATAGAATAAAGGGTACAATTCTAAAGGGAATGCAGGAGCCGAGGGACCTTGGTGTATATGTGCATAAGTCATTGAAGGTGGCAGGACACGTTGAGAGACTGGTTAATAAAGCATACAGTATCCTGGGTTTTATTAATAGGTTATGTTGAACTTTTATAAGATACTTATTCGGCCTCAGCTGGAGTATTGCGTCCAATTCTGGGCGCTGTACCTGAGGAAAGACGTGAGGGCATTGGAGAGAGTACAGAAGAGATTCACAAGAATGGTTCCAGGGATGAGGAATTTCAGTTGTGAAGATAGATTGGAGAAGTTAGGACTGTTTTCCTTGGAAACGAGAAGGCCGAGAGGTGATTTGATAGAGGTGTTCAAAATCATGAAGGGTCTGGACAGTGTAGTTAGAGAGAAACTGTTCCCACTCGTGAAAGGATCAAGAACGAGAGGGCACAGATTTAAAGTATTTGGTAAGAGAAGCAAAAGTGACACGAGGAAAAACTTTTTCACGCAGTGGGTGGTTAAGGTCTGGAATGCACTGCCTGAGAGTGTGGTGGAGGCAGGTTCAATTGAAGCATTCAAAAGGGAATTAGACAGTTATATGAAAAGGAAGAAAGTGCAGGGTTATGGGGAGAAGGCAAGGGAATGGGACTGAGGGAATTTCTCTTCCAGAGAGCCAGTGCAGACATGATGGGCTGAACGGCCTCCTTCTGCACTGTAACAATTCTGTAATTCTGTGCCACTTTATTTAACACTGGATCGGCGTGCTGAGGCTTGATCAGAAAAGACTTCCCGAACATTTCCTTCGGATTATCTAAATCCCCAAAGAATGTTTCAGATATTCAGCTACCTGTCTGTGGTACCAATTAAACCTCTGACAAGGGAACCTGTTTCGCCATTGCTCGGGTCACTACACATGAAAGAAAATTTCCTGAAACCTGTCTCTTTGACTTCACTTGGTCTTTCTGTGACTACTGGAGAAGCTACTACCTTTGCTCCGGCAAAATCATTTCCCAGGAGTAGGTCAACAGGTAAACTATGGACAACTCCTACCGTTGCTGTTCCAAATATTAGGTTACACTCCAGGTGCACCTGATA
Source organism: Heterodontus francisci (assembly GCF_036365525.1). Lineage (NCBI taxonomy): Eukaryota > Metazoa > Chordata > Chondrichthyes > Heterodontiformes > Heterodontidae > Heterodontus > Heterodontus francisci. Next base: position 9,287,117 of record NC_090375.1, on the reverse strand, counting down.
CAAAAGTACGGGTATATACTCCCTGCCAATATCATTCACTAAAGCCTTGGCATTCAATGCGCTCTCTGGTGGAAAAGTTATGCCTTTCCCCAACAAAAGAGTTTGGGTGGTTCCTGTATCCCTAAGTATAACTATAGGTTTACTTGCCTCACTTGAGGGATAAGGAGTTACTTTTCCTTGTGACAAGAATTCCCTATAACTCTCAGGTATCGTGTTCATGCCCCCCACACTCACAGTGTATTTTGTATTTGGCCTTACAGCTGCAGTCAGAGCTACAGCCTGATCTGTTGTACTCTCGATCAGGGCCCCTTTCTCTGCATTGGCCTTGTGTACCCCAATAAGTCCCATGGGTTTACTCCACAACTTCCAGCATTCTGCACAAAGGTGTCCCACACTTAGGCTTTCGGACCTCACTTCCACCCTCAGCGTCTTCCTTTCTGGCCTGAGGAGGTGATCCCGGAGCATTCCCAGCTGTCCTGTCTTGTCCCCGGCTACTTGCCTTCCTTTCACCCTCTCACCTTCTATCCTTCTCAGGTTTGTGGGTGACTGATAAAGGGTTTTAGCTTGTAAACAAGCTCATAATCAACAGCAATTTTCGCTGCCTGATTGGCTGTTGAAACATTCTGGTTCTCTCCATGGGTTCTTACTAACAGAGGGAGTGAATTTTTAAATTCTTCCAGGAGAATTATTTTCCTAAGGTTCTCATACATGGCCTCTATCTTTAGTGCCGGCATCCAATAATTAAAGTTAATTTGCTTTACCCCTCAAATTCTCTGTGAGTTTTCCCAGGCTGCTGGTAAGCTTGAGGGACAAACTCATAAGCAGCCGGAATAGCCTTTTTTGCCACCTCATAATCTGCAGAAGCTTCCTCAGAAAACATAGCATAAACTTCATGAGCTCTGCCCATCAGCCTGCTTTGCGTAAGCAGTGTTTAGCTTTTCTTCGGCCACTTGTCTGGCTGGCTATCTTTTCAAAAGAAATAAAAATGCCTCTATGTCCCTTTCCTCAAACTTCGGAAGGGCTTGCACAAATTTAAACAGTTTTCCACTGGGTCCTGCGCTGGAGTCAGATCTTTCCTCACCAGAATTTGCACTGGAGTTAAGGCCACCCCTTTGTCTTAGTTCCAGCTTTTTAAATTCAAATTCCCTTCCTTGTCTTTCTCTTTCTTTTTCTCTTTCTCTTTCCTGCTGCCCTGCTTGCTCCCTTTGAAATCGTAGTTCAAGTTTTTAAATTTCTTTTTCCTGTTCAAGCTCAAGTTTTTCGTTTCCAATTCTCTTTCCTTTTGAAATGCTCTCTCTTCGTTTTCCTCTCTTCCTTCCTTTTCCCTTTCAAATTCAAACTGCTTCATCTGCAATTGAATTTTAGCTAATTCAACTGAACTACCATCTGGATCACCTTTCTCTTCCAATTTCAAGTGTTGTGCTATTACTTCAATTATGTCTGCTTTCTTAGCTCCTGGTTTTAACTCTAATACCAAATTTGCTGCCAATGCTATTAGCTTAACCTTGGTTAACTTTCTCAAATCCCTTAGGGAAAAGTCCTCCTTCTCTAGAAAGGTCGTAGTTACTGACAAATCCATTCCGGCATTGTAAACTTTACTCTAATGCACAAGAAACCTGTTCTTTTACTTTTCCTCTTTTCAATTATGATTCCCCCACTTACATTTGCACATTGTCGGCTTTGGGTTACCCCACACAGAGCCCCCAACTAACACAAGAATCCTCAAAAAAAATTAAACAACAGAAGCACTTTCATAACACCTGGAACTTGCTGCCTATGAGGGTGGTGAAAGCGGAGATGATGAATGCTGAGGCAGAAACCGTCAACTCATTTAAAAGGTACCTGCACCTGAAGTGCTGTAACCTGCAAGGCTACAGACCAGGTGCTGGAAGGTGGTATTATATTGGGTGACTAGTTTTTTCAGCTGGTGTAGACACGATGGGCTGAATGGCCTCTTTCTGTGCCATAACGTTTTTGTGGTTCTTTCTATGGCTCTTTTTATTTCAAGAGAAAATTGGAGGGCACTTGAGAGAAATAAACTTACAGGGTTACGGGGACAGAATTGGATTTCTCCACAGACAGCCAGCATCAACTTGACAGGCCAAATAGCCTCCTTCTGTGCCATTATGACTCTATGACTATGACTCTATTAGAATAGTTGATTAAAAGCTTGGAGGTAGGTTTTAAGGAGTGACCTGAAGAAGATCAGAGAGCTAGAGTGGGGGGTAGTTCCAGAGCTTAGGGCCTAGGCAGCTGAAGGCCGCCAATGGTGCTCTGAAAGTGATGCACAAGAGGCTAGAATTGGAGGAGTGCAGAGATCTCAGAGAGTTGTAGAACTGGAGGAGATTACAGAGATAGGGAGTGTTAAAGCCATGGAGGGATTTGAAAACAGATGAGAATTTGAAGTCAAAGCATTGCTGGATCAGGAACCAATGTAGGTCAGAGAGCACAGGGATGATGGGACTTGGTGTGAATTAGCATACAGGCTACAGACAGGGTTCAGTTTATCAATGAACTGAGTTTCAAGTGGTAGAATAGTTCTGTAAATGGCTAAAATCATGAAAACAAATCTAATGAACTGGAGTTTGAGTAATGAATCTGAAGCAGTGATCTTCATCATAGATCTTTTATTGTTTTTCTCAGCTTTTTTGGTGGTTTGCATAGTTCGGGATGGGAGCTGTATCACTATTTTAACACTGCTTTTCCACTTTAGCCAGTTCTGTAAGTTAGTGTGCATGGAAAGGTTGTGCAAATGTTTATCTTTCTTACAAGTCATATTCAAAAAGTACTTTGAGAAAAAGAAAATATTTGTTGAGCACTTACGCAAACAAGTGGGGAAACCATAGTATCTGTACGCACACTGGGAGCACATTGGTCCTGTGTAGTTCGGATGGCAGCGACACCGTCCAATAGAGTCACAGTTGTTGTCTACTGATCCCACGGGGTCACAGGAGCATGCTGCAGATAAACAGGAATGAGCATATTGAGCAAGGCCTTAGGCTGGTGCCAGCAGTGGCTCAGTGGGTTGAACTCTACCCTGGGAGTTATGACAGGTATGGATTAAAATCTCACTCCAGAGATGAGCGCAAAATAAAGGCTGATGCTCCTAGTCAGTACTGAGGGACTGCAGCACTGTCAAGAGGTGCTTTCTTTCAGTCAATATCTACTCCCTCAGGTGAATCTCAAAGATGCCATGGCACTATTTTCCAAGAAGAGCGTGGATGTTTTCCCCACTGTCCTAGGGCCAATATTTATCCCTCAATCACTGTCACTAAAGCAGACGACCTGTTCATTATCTTAATACAGTTTGTGGGAGCTTGCTGTGAGCAAATTGGCTTCCACATTTCCTACATTACAACAATGACTACACTTCAAAAATTACTTGTTTTTTATTTGTTTGTGGGATGCATTTATTGCCCATCCCTAACTGCCCTTGAGAAGGTGGTGGTGAGCTGCCTTCTTGAACCACTGCATTCCTTGGGGTTTAGGTACACCAAAAGTGCTTTTAGGAAGAGAGTTTCAGGATTTTGACCCAGCGACAGTGAAGGAATATAGTTCCAAGTCAGGATGATGTATAGCTTGGAGGGGAACTTGCAGGTGGTGGTGTTCCCATGCAACTGTTGTCCTTGTCCTTCTTGATGGTAGAGGTCGCAGGTTCAGAAGCTGCTGTCAAAAGAGCCTTGGTGTGTTGCTGCAGTGCATCCTGTAGGTGGGACACACTGCTGCCAACGTGCGTCGTTAGTGGAGGGAGTGAATATTGAAGGTGGTGGATAGAGTGCCGATCAAGTGTGCTGCTTTGTCCTGGATGGTGTCGAGCTTCTTGAGTGTTGTTGGAGCTGCACCCATCCAGGCAAGTGGACAGCATTCCATCACACCTGACTTGTGACTTGTAGATGGTGGACAGGCATTGGGGAGACAGGAACTTATTTGCCACAGAATTCCCGGCCTCAGACCTACTCTTGTAGCCACAACATTTCTGTGACTGGGCCAGTTCAGTTTCTGGTCGTCTGTGATGCTGGGGACCTCAGGAGGAGGCTGAGATGAATCATCATCTCGGCACTTCTGGCAGAAGATGGATGCAAACACTTCACCCTTGTCTTTTGCACTGATGTGCTGGGCTCCCCCATCGTTGAGGCTGGGGATATTTGTGGAGCCTCCCCCTCCTGTTAGTTGTTTAATTGTCCACTAACATTCACGACTGGATGTGCAGAGCTTAGATCTAATCCGTTGGTTTTGGGATCCCTTAGTCCTGTCTACTGCATGCTACTTCCGCTGTTCGGCATGCAAGTAGTCCTGTTTTGTAGTTTCACCATTTTGATGTATGCCTGGTGCTGCTCCTGGCATGCCCTCCTGCACTCTTCATTGTACTTCATCGGTGTAAAGTGCTTTGGGACATGCTGAGGTCATGAAAGGTGCTATATAAATGTAAGTCTTTCTTTTCAAACATTGATGTAAAATGCTAACTGCCCTGAAAATATTAATACCAGTAACAAAGTAGTGCAATATACAAATACACAAGATTTTAGACACAGCACTTTAATTCAGAATGTTTCAGTCATTAAGAAACAAAACGCTTACCTTGACAGTGTGGGAATGAGTAATATCCTGGGCGACATTGATCACACTGATTGCCTGCAAATTCTACCCGACAGAGGCACCTCCCAGAGTCATCACAGAGTTCAGGTAGAGTTCCAGCATTGTTACAGCGACATGCTGTAAAACATTCAGCTCACAGTTTAGACAACACGATAAGCAACAATAGGAAATGTACATTGTGGCAAACTAATCTCTTTAACACCCGTTTACTGACATGCTAACTTTAGTACTCCTTTCAGATGGAGAAGTAACAACCCCAGTAGATTAAATGGCTGTGTGAGAGATTGTAAAGTGTGCTTCGTCACGACAATGTGGTCATCATGGTGTAGGGCAGGCTTGATGGACCAACTGGTCTTCTCCTGCCTAGTCAATGTTTTAACTTTGTATATTTATAAATCATTCCAAGTCAAAATTTATATTGTGTTTTAGAGAGAAGAAACTTGTGGCGCAGTTATTGACGTAGCACAGAGTTACAAAACACAGGCTCAAAACTATAATTTATGCTCATTGGTAATGAAACCAGAGGGGAGATGAGGTTTTTTTTGGTGCAGCGAGTTGTTATGATCTGGAATGTGCTACCTGAAACGGTAGTAGGGTGATGGTGGTGTAGTGGCAATGTCACTATCCAGAGGCCCAGGCTAATGCCCTGTCAACACAGGTTAAAATCTCACCATGGCACCTGATGGAATTTAAATTCAATTAATTTATAAAAATTTAGAATTGAAAGCTAGTCTCAGTAATGGTTTCATGAAACTATCATTGAAAAACCCATCTGGTTCACTACTGTCCTTCAGGGTAGGAAATCTGCTGTCCTTACCTGGTCTGGCCTATATGTGTCTCCAGACCCACAGCAATGTGTTTGCCTCTTAACTGCCCTCTGAGACAGCCTAGCAAGCTACTCAGTTCAAGGGCAATTAGGGATGGGCAACAAATGCTGGCCTTGCCAACGATGCCCACATCCCATTAAAAGAATAAAAAACATCAGATTCAATAGCAACTTTCAAAAGGAAATTGGATAAATATTGAAGGGGAAAATTTTGCAGGGCAATTAATTGGATAGCTCTTTCAAGGCACAGGCACAGTGGGCTGAATGGCCTCCTTCTGTGCTGTATGATTTTATGATACTAATTCCTGCATCTGATGTGTTCCCAACCTCAGCCACAGCTTGTTGGATGGTGTGGGGTGGGGGTGTGGCTGGAGGAGGGGATTGGTGTTGGGGAAGTAGGAGAAGTGCATCAGAGCAGGAAAGGGAGATCAGAAGGGACATTAACCTGTGGCACTTCAGTCCAGCTTTAGTATTTTGAAATATTTTCCTTATGGTGGTAATTTTCCAGTAAGAGGAATTTTCTCATACTTAGCTTGAATTCTCAGATTTGTTGTGCACGGGCCAGTTACAGAATAATGTTCCCTCGGCTATTCTGTCTCAACATTGTGCTGCAATCTATTTTGAATCTTTCTGTATCTAGCCCCAGCTGTCTCCTGGGATCTCTCAGTGAGATTGCTAATTAATGGATAGAAGTTCCTCAGTACATGATTTTTAATTTGTTTGGCTTTAATTCCTTTGGTTCCTTTTTAATAAAGTAACTAAACCCCTCTATCCAAGGGCATTCAGTCACTCATTTTTAACTTGAAATTTTCCACAGTGGAAAGTTTTGATTTCAGCAATCATTCAAACAATACTTCCTTTTCTAGTGCCTGTGAGATGTACCACTTGTATTTATTTGAATGGTTTCCACAAGAATGTGGAATACCTTTGCAGCTGGGTTGAAACCATGAAGAGGAAGGCCATTCAACCCATCCTGATTCATCCATCAAACAGTGATCCTTATGTTCTCTCCCACTCCCACCCACGTATGATTGAGGGATAATTATTGGCCAGGACACCGGGGAGAACTCCCCTGTTCTTCTTTAAAATAGTGGCCATAGGATCCTTTACTTCCACTTGAAGGGGCAGATGGGGCCTCAGTTTAACGTCTTATCCGAAAGGCACATGTGATGTCCACCTTCGCCGCTGCATCATTCTATGACTGTGATTCTACCATGTTTATATTAAGTCTATATTAATTATATTGTAATGTTGATTGCCATTTATTATCTGTACTTTGTATTAGTTTTGACATGTCTCTCTCCAGTCAGAGCTTGAAACTCCTCTGGAGAGGAATGTTAAAAAATAAGTCTATATCTGACACATTAGTTGTGTGAATGAAGGGTGAAATGAGAACATTGTTGCTTGTACCTGTAACTAAATACGCAGGGCTATTTTCTAATAATTGTAATAAATGTTACTTACACTCGCAGAAGGGGAAGCGAAAATATCCTGTCGAGCAGCCTTCACAAAAGTAACCTTGAAATCCACTTCGACACAAACAATGTCCAGTGTTTGGGTCACACACTTGACGTGTCACACCAGCACTGTAACACTGGCATTCTAAACAAATATTGCATAGGATTAAAGTGCTGCACATTAAGGAGAAGTGGTTTTAATTCACTGAAGGTAAGGCACAGTAAGCACAGAACTGTGTTAGAGCGTCATCTGTCATAATACTGGGTTGGGCACAAGGGCCGTAGACAGACTTAAGCACTATGGGGCTGGAGTTTCTGCTTTGGGCGCAGAATTGTGCAAGTTAGGTTATAGCTCAAGCTTTTGCTAAAATAAATACAGCTAAAAATGGGCTTCTCACCAAAAATAAGCATTATTCATAGTGGTGTCCACCTGTGAATAACCCTGAAAATAACTTTAAAAATTATGCTGAACTATTTACTACTTTCATTGGTATACATCAGTTTCTTAGTAAATTAATTATTATTTGATAAGAAAAAAACTTAAACAATGTGCCAACTAGCGCCTGTTCATTCAGGAAAATGAACACAATTCGAAGAGCCTTCCCAAACCAGCGCAATCAGCAGGATCTCACAATTTCGACCTGGGGGTAGGACCAGTATCATGTGTGGGACCTGATCCAGGCAAATTGAATCTTGAACTATTGTAAAAGATAGTGGAATACATGAGCATAAGCAGTTTTGGGAGTAACCCACTTACATTTGAAATTCCCCCCATCTTTTGTACTGGTTCAGCCAATTATACCCGGATTGTGTTAATATAGAGCCCTAGAGTCATTTATGGCACAGAAAGAGGCCATTCAGCCCATTATGTCTACGCCAGCTCTCCGTGGAGCAATCCAGTCAGTCCCATTTCCCCGTTCTATCCCCATAGCCTTGAAGATTTATTTCCTTCAATGCCCATCCAATTTCCTTTTGAAATCATTAATTGTCTCTAATGAGCAGAAACAAACAGGAACTTTGCCCCTACAGGCATAACTACAAGAAATTCCGACATGGAAACGTAGTCAAAATTTCTTTCTTACCTCAAAGAGCATCGAACAATACTCCAGGATAGAAAGAGGCACGGGAGAGGGGGGTGGGGGTGCGGGGTGCAGAATTTTACCTGGTCATAATGCGGCTGATAATATGGTCCCTGTGCAATGCAAGCATGTAAATGTACCCAATAAAACAAGGTCAACTCATTTGAATATTTTTTGGATGTAATTGGTAGTTTGCTGACTATGCCAGCATTAGGGTAGCGATTCCAGGATCAACAGCCAGTAAACAGCTGCTGCCTGCCCCTCGTAAGCCTGAAGGTTTTCAGGGGAGGAGAAAGGGGGGAAAATAATCAGAGGAAGGATCAGTCAAAAGCTGTGCAGCCAGAGAATGGCTCAGAATTATTCAGTACAATTTCACTAAAAATAGTGAACAGATGAAATCTTCTACGTTTATAATGTTGCTCCACACAAATCAATTCGGTATCAGCCATGGCTTATTGGTCAAACTCTCCCATCTGAATCAGAAGGTCATGGCTTCAAATCCCCACTCCAGAGACCTGAGCACATCAGCCAGGCTGACTGAGGGAGCACTTCACTGTCGGAGGTTCCACTTATTGGGTGAGACATTAAACCGAGGCCCCATCTGACTTCTCAGGTGGATGTAAAAGATCCCACATCATTAGTTCGAAGAGGAGCAGCCTGTCAACAAACAACATCACAGGGGGGCACGGAGCCGATCACACATCAGTGCATCTAATTATACAGTTAGTGGGAATCTGATATATTCACAACAGCATGAACATAACAGAACTTCTCCGGATTATGTTCAAAATTATGACGGGTTTTGATAAGAGCAAATAAAGAGAAACTAGCAGGAGGGTCAGCAACCAGAGTATATTATAGGTTTAAGGTCATTGCCAAAGAACCAGAGGAGGAGGAGATGAGAATTTTTTTACGTAGTGAGTTGTTAGGATCTGGAATGTGCTGCCTGAAAGGACAGTAGAAGCAGATTCAATAGTAACTTTCAAAAGGGAATTGGATATATAATTGGAAAGGAAAACTTTGCAGGGCTATGGGGAACAAGCATGGGAGTGGGATTAATTAGATAGCTCATTCAATGAGGCGGTAAGGGTCTGACAGGCCAAGTGACCTCCTGCTGTACTTTATCATTATATGAAATTTTGGGTTCCATCAGGGCCACTCAGCTCCTGACCTCATTACGGCCTTGGTTCAAACATAGTCAAAAGAGGTGAACTCAAGAGGTGAGGTGAGAGTGACTGCCCTTGACATCAAGGCAGCATTTGATCGAGCATGACATCAAGGAGCCCTCGCATAACCTAGTCAATGGGAATCGGGGAAAACTCTCCACTGGTTGGAGTCATGCCTAGGAAGATGGTTGTGGTTGTTGAAGACCAATCAACTCAGTGCCAGGACATCACTGCAGGAGTTCACCAGAGTTCCTATGCCCAACCATCTACAGCTGCTTCATGAATGGCCTTCTCTCCATCATAACGTCAGAAGTGGGGATGTTCACTGATGAATGTGCAATGTTCAGTCTCAATCGTGACTCCTCAGATATTGAAGCAGTCCATGTCCATATGCAGCAAACCCGGACAACATCCAGGCTTGGGCCGATGAGTAACATTCGCGCCACACAAGTGCCAGGTAATTCAAGTAAGAGAGAATCTAACCATCTCCCCTTGACATTTAATAGCATTACCATTGCTGTATCCCTCACTATCAACATCCTAGAGGTCACCATTGACCTGAAACAGAACTGGACCATCCACATAAATGGTGTGGCTACAAGAGCAGGTGCTAGGCTGGAATTGTGCAGTGAGTATCTCACATCCTGTCTCCCCAATGCCTGTCTCCCATCTACAAGGCTCAAGTCAGGAGTGTGATAAAATACTCTCCACGTGCCTGGATGGGCTCAGCTCCAACAACACTGAAGAAGCTCGACACCAGCCAGGACAAAGCAGCACACTTGATTGGCATTCCATCCACCACCTTCAACATTCAGTCCCTTCACCACCGAAGCACAGTGGCAGCCAGCGATGCCCATATCTCCCGAATGAATAAAAAAAAATATAATATTTAATATATATAGTTGATATATTATATCCATAGATATATGGAGGTGCCAGAGGATTGGAGAATGGCAAATGTAATACCCTTATTCAAGAAAGGTAAGGACAGTCTGCAGGCCAGTTAGTTTAACATCAGTTGTTAGAGTCATCTTCTTCTTTCTTTGGCCTCCTTATCTCGAGAGACAATGGGTAAGCGCCTGGAGGTGGTCAGTGGTTTGTGGAGCAGCGCCTGGAGTGGCTATAAAGGCCAATTCGAGAGTGACAGGCTCTTCCACAGGTGCTCCAGAAAAATTTGTTTGTCGGAGCTGTTGCACAGTTGGTTCTCCCCTTGCGCTTTTGTCTTTTTTCCTGCCAACTGCTAAGTCTCTTCGACTCGCCACACTTTAGCCCCGCCTTTATGGCTGCCCACCAGCTCTGGCGAACGCTGGCAACTGACTCCCACGACTTGTGATCAATGTCACAGGATTTCATGTCGCGTTCGCAGACGTCTTTAAAGCGGAGACATGGACGGCCAGTGGGTCTGATACCAGTGGCGAGCTCGCTGTACAATGTCTTTGGGGATCCTGCCATCTTCCATGTGGCTCACATGGCCAAGCCATCTCAAGCGCCGCTGACTCAGTAGTGTGTATAAGCTGGGGATGTTGGCCGCCTCGAGGACTTCTGTGTTGGAGATATGGTCCTGCCACCTGATGCCAAGTATTCTCCGGAGGCAGCGAAGATGGAATGAATTGAGACGTCGCTCTTGGCTGACATACGTTGTCCAGGCCTCGCTGCCATAGAGCAAGGTACTGAGGACACAGGCCTGATACACTCGGACTTTTGTGTTCCGTGTCAGTGCGCCATTTTCCCACACTCTCTTGGCCAGTCTGGACATAGCAGTGGAAGCCTTTCCCATGCGCTTGTTGATTTCTGTATCGAGAGACAGGTTACTGGTGATAGTTGAGCCTAGGTAGGTGAACTCTTGAACCACTTCCAGAGCGTGGTCGCCAATATTGATGGATGGAGCATTTCTGACGTCCTGCCCCATGATGTTTGTTTTCTTGAGGCTGATGGTTAGGCCAAATTCATTGCAGGCAGCCGCAAACCTGTCGATGAGACTCTGCAGACACCCTTCAGTGTGAGATGTTAAAGCAGCATTGTCAGCAAAGAGGAGTTCCCTGATGAGGACTTTCCGTACTTTGGACTTCGCTCTTAGACGGGCAAGGTTGAACAACCTACCCCCTGATCTTGTGTGGAGGAAAAATTCCTTCTTCAGAAGACTTGAACACATGTGAAAGCAGCAGGGAGAAGAAAATCCCAAAAGAGAGATATAGCGCTGAAACAGGCCCTTCGGCCCACCGAGTCTGGGCTGACCAACCATTTATACTAATCCTACGTTAATCCCATATTCCCTACCACATCCCCACCATTCTCCTACCTACACTAGGGGCAATTTACAATGGCCAAATTACCTATCAACCTGCAAGTCTTTGGCTGTGGGAGGAAACCAGAGCACCTGGCAAAACCCACGTGGTCACAGGGAGAACTTGCAAACTCCACACAGGCAGTACCCAGAACCAAACCCGGGTTGCTGGAGCTGTGTAGCTGCGATGCTAACCACTGTGTCACTGTGCCGCCCTCTGTTGGGTAAGGTTTTAGAAACAATAAGGTGGATGTTGTCTATATGGATTTTAAGAAAGGGTTTGATAAAGTACCACATAAAAGGCTGGTTAACAAAACAGAGGCTCATGGAATAGGAGGTTCAGTGTCCAATTGAATAGAAAATTGGCTTAAAGACAGAAGACAGCGGGTCGTGGTAAATGATTGTTTTTAAGACTGGAGAATGGTAGACAGTGGTGTTCCCCAAGGGTCAGTGCTGGGACCACTGCTTTTTGTTGCTATATATGAATGACTTGGATATTGGAATACAGAGTAGAATTTTAAAATTTGTCGATGACACCAAACTTGGAGGGGTGGCAAACAGTGAGGATGATACGAATCGCCTGCAACAGAACACAGAGAGGCTAACGGAATGGGCAGACAAGTGACAGATGGAATTTAATACAGAGAAGTGTGAGGTGATGCATTTTGGAAGAAGGGATGGGCGAGGCAATATAGACTGTTACATACTACTATACTATCTGTAAAATGGTAGGAACTAATTAACTAGGAATTCGTTGTTATGTGTAAGTGTTCCAGTGCTGCACTGGGGAGTCATGTTATATGTAACAGAAAACCAGTTTGGCCAGTTCCTACAGCAGGCAGCATGGTGGATGAATAATTAAACAAAGACTCCAGCCTTTCCAAGTTTAAAGTGTGATTATTTCCAACATCTGGGAACCAGAAAACAACAAAAAGACCTAACATTGTGGCAGTGATTACCTGTGAGTAAACCTAGAAAATTTTACAAGAATTAGATTGGGAAAAATTGACCCAAATTAATGCCAGAGAGAGAGAGAAAGAAAAACTGAGTGATTAGTGAGGAAACGAGAAACGAAATGTCAGCTGGGACAGGACTGAAAGCAAAGCTACAGCCCATAATGAATTGGGAAGCTGATGATGTCGTAGTGGCATTTAAGTAGTTTAAACAAAAGTGCAGATTGACTTTCAGTAGTTTCCTCAAGGCACCATTGAAGAGGAGAGGGCCAGCAATATCCTTCTGTGGGCTGGAGATAAAGGATTAAATGTAGTTAACAGCTGGGACCTAAGTGAAGAGGACAGCAGAAACTCAGACAAAAATTTTGAAAGATTCTGCACCCATCTCCAGCCAAAGTCAAATCATCGGATATACCAATATGAATTTCAAGGCCGGGGACAGGAACTAGGTGAGCCTATTGACTATTTTGTAGCAAGATTGAAAAATGCAGCCAGAAAATGTAATTTTAAGTACACAGATGAAAGGCTAATAGATCAGCTTATTTGGGGTTCTGCACATCCTGAAGTACAGAAAGCTCTAATCGGAAAGCACAAGCTTACAATATCACGGCTATAGATACTGTTAGAGCACATGATGCCACGAGCAGACAGATGAAGACTCTGACTACCCAAACAGCTGGCCTTCAGTTAAACCAAGAGAAAGGCAGCAGTGTTGATGCAGTGAAACAACTAAAGAATGTACACCAGAGAGAGAGAAAGACGTGCAGGAGCTGTGGACAACCACATGAGTTGACAGACAGAAGGAAATGTCCCGCATATGGATCAACCTGCAGAGCTTGTGGAAAGAACAATCACTGGGAAAAGATGTACAGAACAAGGCAAGAAGGTGGTAGATGAGTCACCAGAGCCAGAGTAACAAGGTGAAGAAGAAGTGAAAGAAACCAAAACATCCATACCCTGGAAGATGGCGATGAGTTTGAGAACATGATAGGCATAGGAACCATAGAATTGCACGAAATGTCTGGATGTGACAGTCTGGATGTGACAGAGAAAAGAAATTCACACAACAATTCAGATCAGGAAGAGGCTGAAAAACAAGTCCACAACAATAAATCTGAAGGTGAAGATTGATACTGGAGCACAGAGTAACAGACTATACCAGAAGATACCCTGGACGATACCGTGGGTTTCCGTCGGGTGCTCCGGTTTCCTCCCACAGCCAAAGACATGCAGGTTGATAGGTAAATTGGCCATTGTAAATTGTCTCTAGTGTAGGTAGGTGGTAGGAGAATTGTGGGGAAGTGGCAGAGAATATGGGATTAATGTAAGATTAGTATAAATGGGTGGTTGTTGGTTGGCACAGACTCGGTGGGCCGAAGGGCCTGTTTCAGTGCTGTATCTCTCTATGACTCTAAGATCATTCCTGAAAATTTGGAGGAAATGGTTATCCAAGGAAAGGTGCTCTGAAACCAAACAATGTCATGCTAACAGCATACGGGGGAACTGAGATTCGACAGCTAGGAATAACCCAGATCAGAGGGACACACAAAGGAAAAGATGTTAACTGTATGTACTATGTCACAGAAACAGATGGTTCAGCTATCCTGGGGTTGAGCAGTTGTGAAGAGCTGCAGATTATCTCAGTAAACCATGAGGTGAAGGAGGCGACACAGAGTTGAAGATAGTGCACCCATTGAAAAGCGCCCTCCGATAAGAAGCAAAGAAGATCTGGTACAAATGTACCCAGAGTGTTTTGATGAGACAGTTGGATGCTTTGAATATTTTGAGTATCACATCAATATTGACCCAGCGATGAAATCAGTGATTCATCCCCCACATAAAGTACCAGTAGAACTAAAAGGAAAGCTTGAAAGCGAGCTCCAAGAAATGGAAAAGATGATGATCGCCAGAGTCATAGAGCCTACAGATTGGGTAAATTCCATCATGGTGAGAGAGAAGCCAAATGGACGGCTAAGAATTTGCCTAGATCCCAAAAATCTTAACCAAGCAATAAAGAGGGATCACTACCCTATTCCCGCATTGGAAGAAATCACACCAGCACTGGCAGGGGCAAAAGTTTTCAGCAAGCTTGATACCAGAAATGGCTACTGGAATATGAAGCTAGATGCAGAATTTTCACTGTTGACAACATTCAACACACCCTTTGGACAGTACAAATTCCTGCATCTACCTTTTGGCCTCAAAGTGAGCAAGGATGTATTTCAACAGAAAGTAGACGAGACATACAGGGGATGTAAAGGAGCAATTGGCATAGCAGATGATATCCAGATATATGGTGTAGATGGAAAAGATCATGACAACCATCTACATGATGCCATGGAGAGAACCAGGAAAGCTGGGATTAAGCTAAACACAGACAAATGCATTGTGAAAGTGACAGAATGCCAGTTCTTCGGACTGGTGTACACACCTGACGGAGTCAAGCCGAGTCCCGAAAGAATCTCAGCCATCATGGGGATGGAAGCCCCAAGAGATAAGAGAGAGTTGGGAAGTTTCCTTGTTTTTTTAAAAATTCATTCATGGGATGTGGGCGTCACTGGCCAGGCCAGCATTTATTGCCCATCCCTAATTGCCCTTGAGAAGGTGGTGGTGAGCTGCCTTCTTGAACCGCTGCAGTTTATTTGGGGTAGGTATACCCACAGTGCTGTTAGGAAGAGAGTTTGATACAATACATGAGCTCCTTTATTCCGCACATGTCGGAACACACAGCAAACCTGCGGGAGCTGATGAAAGATGTACAGTACCAGTGGCCAGAGTCACATGACAGGAGTTTCAACAAACTCAAAAAGGTAGTATGCAAGGAGACAAGTCTGTCATACTATGACAGAAAGAAACCAGTCACTCTGTAAGTAGGTACAAGAGGGAAAGCCAATAGCATATGCATCCAAAGCTCTAACATCAGCTGAAACAAGATATGCCAACATAGAAAGAGAGCTTTTGGCAGTTGCGTTTGGATGTGAGAAGTTCCACACATATCACTATGGGAGAAAGTTCATAGTGGAGAGGATCATCATCCACTGGAGTAGATCTATAAGAAAATTCTATGTAAAGCACCAGCAAGATTGCAGAGGTTACTCTTGAGGCTTCAGAGTTACGATTTCACTCTGAAATATAAGCCAGGAAGAGAAATGGTGCTGGCAGACACCATATCTCGGTTGTCTCCACAGGAGAAACATGAGATAGAAGATCTAGGTATAAAGATTCATCATCTAGTAAATGTAACACCACCGAAACTTAGTCAAATTAGAGATGAGACCAGCAAAGACGAGGAGGAACCAAAAGACTTTGGTTCGGCCACATTTGGAATACTGCGTGCAGTTCTGGTCGCCACATTACCAAAAGGATGTTGATGCTTTGGAGAGGGTGCAGAGGAGGTTCACCAGGATGTTGCCTGGTATGGAGGGCGCTAGCTATGAAGAGAGGTTGAGTAGATTAGGATTATTTTCATTAGAAAGACGGAGGTTGAGGGGGGACCTGATTGAGGTGTACAAAATCATGAGAGGTATAGACAGGGTGGATAGCAAGAAGCTTTTTCCCAGAGTGGGGGATTCAATTACGAGGGGTCACGAGTTCAAAGTAAGAGGGGAAAAGTTTAGGGGGGATATGCGTGGAAAGTTCTTTACGCAGACGGTGGTGGGTGCCTGGAATGCGTTGCCAGCGGAGGTGGTAGATGCGGGCACGATAGTGTCTTTTAAGATGTATCTAGACAGATACATGAATGGGCAGGAAGCAAAGAGATACACAACCTTAGAAAATAGGCGACATGTTTAGCTCGAGGATCTGGATCGGCGCAGGCTTGGAGGGCCAAAGGGCCTGTTCCTGTGCTGTAATTTTCTTTGTTCTTTGTTCTTTGAGTTACAAATGCTATCTGAGCAAGTGATCCAGGGATGGCCTGATAAGATACAACACATACAGCCAGCAATACGGCAGTACTGGTCTATCAGAGATGACTAGAAGATGGTGTTCTGCTGGCCGGATCCAGAATAATCATACCCAAAACAATGCAGAAAGAACTTCTCCAAAAGATACAGGAAGGCCACATGGGAATGGAGAAGTGTACGCTCAGAGCCAGATCAGCTGTGTACTGGATAGGCATATACAAAGATATCGAAAATATGGTGTCTACATGCCAGAAGTACAGAAACACACAGCAAAAAGAGATTTTTTTTTATTCATTCATGGGATGTGGGCGTCGCTGGCCAGGCCAGCATTTATTGCCCATCCCTAATTGCCCTAACTGAGTGGCTTGCTAGGCCATTTCAGAGGGCATGTAAGAGTCAACCACATTGCTGTGGGTCTGGAGTCATATGTAGGCCAGACCAGGTAAGGACAGCAGATTTCCTTCCCTAAAGGACATTAGTGAACCAGATGGGTTTTTACAACAATCGACAATGGTTTCATGGTCATCATTAGACTAGCTTTTCGATTCCAGATTTATTAATTGAATTCAAAATCCACCTTCTGCTGTGGTGGGATTTGAACCCATGTTCCCAGAGCAATACCCTGGGTCTCTGGGTTACTAGTCCAGTGACAATACCACTATGCCACCGCCTCCCCACTGAAGTACAAGTCAGACTATGGCATACTGTAGGAGTCAATTTATTCACACATAATCAATAATGTTATCGCATAGTCACAGACTACTACTCAAAATTCCCTTTTATCCAGTAGGTGAAAGACTTGAGAGCCACAACAATCATCTCAGCAGTATGAGTTCTGTTTGCTCAGCAAGGGATTCCGGAAAGGTTAATATGTGACAATGGCACCCAATTTACATCCAGAGAGTTTAAGGAATTCGCTGACCAGCATGGGTTCAACACCATCACCTCAGCACCACAATACCCACGGGGACACGGATTTATGGAAAGACATGTCCAGATGGTCAAAAGAACACTTGTGAAATGCCAAGAGACAAAGGAAGACCCAAACCTGGCCTTATTGTCACTCCGATCCACACCTCTCAAAGCTAACATGACATCACCTGCAGGGCTGTTAAATGGAAGAAAATATAAGACAACTCTGCCAAGCAAAATACATCCTTCAAGTGATCAGGAGGAAGTGAGACAACAACTCATTGAAGCACAGGTAAGAAGAGAGCAACACTTCAACAAGTATACTAAATCCCTCCCCGAGCTGTTGAAAGGACAAACTGTACATGTACAGGATCCAATCATGAAAACCTAGAGCCCAGCAAAAGTTGTTGGTGAAGCTGAGACCCCAAGGTCATAAATCATCGAGACAGAAACTGGTAACCAAATGAGAAGGAACAGAATCCATATTCGACCTACACCTGAGCTGGAACAACAGAAAAGACCATCAACAACACCGGAAACATCATTATCCAGCGAGACAACATTAACAACATCACCAGCAAGTGACACAACATTGCCTGTACAGTGTGCCAACTCACCACTGAGAACAACAAATGCCAAATCTACAAGATGGAGGCACAGCATCTTACCACCCAAGCGATACTGTGAATAATATTTTTTTTAGAAAAATAATACACACTAAGGACTCTAAAGGGGTGCAGATTACTTCCAAAAATTGGATGATAATCTTCTTTAGTTATATTGACAGTTATATTGATATAGGGGCATTATGTTTTAAAGAAAGAGGGATGTTATATATTGCTATACTATCTGTAAAGTGCTAGGAACTAATTAGCTAGGAACTAGTTGTTTTGTGTAAGTGTTCCACTGGAGCCACACTCACGGCTGCACTGGGGAGTCATGTTTTATGTAACACAAAACCAGTTTGAGCAGTCCTACAGCATGGTGGATGAATGATTAAACAAAGATGCCAGCCTTTTCCAAGTTTAAATTGTGATTATTTCCAACATCTGGGAATCAGAAAAAAAAGACGACTTAATATAGACTTAATGGCACAATTCTAAAGACTGTGCAGGAATAGAAGGACTTGGGGGTGCATGTGCATAAATCTTTGAAGGTGGTAGGACATATTGAGAGATTGGTTAGCAAAATATATGGGATCTTGGACTTCATAAATAGAGGCGTTGGGTACAAAAGCAGAGAGGTTATGCCGAATCTTTACAAAGCTCTGGTTCGGTCCCAACTAGAGTATTGCAACCAGTTCTGGTCACCATACTTTAGGAAGGCTGCGAGGGTCCTTGAGAGGGTGCAGAGGAGATTTACCAGAATGGTTCCAGGGTGGGGGATTTTAGTTACAGAATGCTGGGTTTGTTCTCCTCAGAGCAAAGGAGATTGAGGAGAGATTTGACAGAGGTGTACAAGATTATAACAGGCTTAGATAAGGTGGGCAAGGAAAATCTGTTCCCATTAACTAATAGTACAAGGACTGGGGACACAGATTGAAGGTTTTGGGCAAAAGATGCAAAGGGAATGTGAGGAAGAATTTTTTATGCAGCGAGTGGTAATGACCTGGAACTCGCTGCTCACGAGGGTGATGGAAGTAGAAAAAAATCAATGATTTCAAAAGGAAATGGGAAGGGCATTTGAAAGAAATAAACTTGCAAAGTAAAGGGGATCGAGTGGCTGAGTGGGACGGACTGGATTGCTCTGCAGAGAGCGGGCATGGGCTCGATGGGCCGAATGGTCTCCTTCTGTGCCATCAATGACTTTACGACTAATAATTAACCTGGAAACCACAGATAGTCATAAGGACTGATTGAAGAGTCTTTTCCAATTACAAGAATATCACCAGTATTACACCGACATTACAGATAAGTGACAAGTTACCTTTTAATCATAACCTTTCATCAGAAGGTCAACTCATCAGTTCATTCCATATATGCTACCTGATTTTCTGAGTGCTTCCAGCATTGGTTTCAGACTTCCAATCGCTGCCTTCAATTTTTGTTAAATTAATGTCGTTTCAGCACTGAAACCCCAAATACAGCAGTCTTTCTCAATTCACCTTATTAAAGCCTGTCATCATTTTAAAAAGCTATATTAATTTCATCTTTGCACCAGGGAAATGGTCCCAAAATATCAAGCCTTTCCTCAGAACTATAGTGCCTCATTCTCAGTATCATCCTGGTGAACGTATGCTGAATGCTCTTTATGGGTTTAATATCTCTTCTATATTGGGGAACCTAGAATTGCACACATTACACCAACTATGACCTAATCATAATCTTGTACAAATTGATCACGACCTCCTGCCCTTATATTCACTGTCCCTATTTACAACTCCCAAATAAAATAACACGCAATAGGAATACTAACTAATACAGAGTTTCATATTGCTTGGCTCATTAATATTTGACGTGCCATGAAACTCAGCGTGAAATAAATAAATATATATTCAAAACTTCAGCATTTTAATTCTCCATTTGCCCCATTGGAGAACAATCTGGAATCAGCTGAAATAGGAACAGGAGGAAGCCATTCAGCTCCTTGTGCTCGTTCTACCATTCAATCAGATCATAGTTGATCTGTATCTCAACTCTACCTACCACCTTGGTTCCGTAACCCTTAACACCCTTACCCAACCATGCTGGAACTGTATAAAATGCTAGTTAGACCACAGCTGGAATATTGCCTATGATTCTGGTCACCACATTACAGGAAGGACATAATTACTCTGGAAAGAGGACAGAGGAGACTTACAAGAATGTTGCCAGGGCTCGAAGGATGCAGCTAAGAGGAAAGATTGGGTTGGTTAGGGTTGTTTTCCTTAGAGCAGCGAAGGCTGAGAGGTGACTTAATTTAGGTGTACAAAATTATGAGGGACCTAGATACAGTAGACTTGTTTACCCTGGTGGAGCGGTCAGTTACCAGAGGCACAGATTTAAAGTGATTGGTAGAAGGATTAGAGGTGACATGAGGGAAAACTTTTTCACCCGGAGGGTGGTGTCTAGAATTCACTGCCAGGAACGATGGTGGAGGCAGAAACCCTCAACTCATTTAAAAGATACCTGTAACCTGCAAGGCTACTGACCAGGTGCTGGAAAGTGGGACTGGATTGGGCGGCTAGTTTTTTTGGCCGGTGCAGACCCGATGGGCTGAATGGCCTCCTTCTGTGCCATAAATTTTCTATGGTTCTACGGTTTCTAACAAAAATCCATCAATCTCAATTTTGCCATTTTTAATTGACTCCCAGCTTCAACAGCTTTTTGGGACAGAGAGTTCCAGATGTCCACTACTCTTTATGTAATAAGTGCTTCCTGACATCACCTGGCTCTAATTTTAAGTTTATGTCCCCTTGTTCTGGACTCCCCCCATCAGAGGAAATAGTTTCTCTTGATCTGCTAAAAGCTGATCTATTTTACAACTTAATACCTTTTGTTTCTGAATATACTTACGTTGACAATAATTTCCAAAGTAACCTGCAGCACAGTGAGTACAGTAGCGACCGGTGTAGTGTGGTTTACAATCACAGCGCTGAGTGTAAGGATCCACGTGACAAGTATTTGCCGCTGTACCCTGCACATTACATTCACAATCTGGAAGGAACAAAAGCAAATGACTGGAAAATCAATACTTTAGGACTAAAGCAAAACTGCCTAGCAGTGCACATTGACATTTTCCACTGCAATGCAGTTTACTACATCCATTCCTCCCTATAGTCTTAGTGCCACAGTGTTCTGTCAGTACTGGGGAAGAGATCATGCTGGTATCAGATTTTCAAGTTCTGTCGTGCTAGTCCAGAGCATGATAACAAATGGTTTAGTGGTTGGGGTTTCACACACCAATGGGGGGATTTTATGTGGGCGATAGAGAATCAACGAGTCATAGAGAGATACAGCACCGAAACAGGCCCTTCGGCCCACTGGGTCCACGCTGACCATCAGCCACCCATTTATACTAATCCTCCATTAGTCCCATTTTTCCCTCTCACATCCCACCTTCCCTCAATTCTCCTACCACCTACCTACACTAGGGGCAATTTTTTACAATGGCCAATTTACCTATCAACCCGCATGTCTTTGGCATGTGGGAGGAAACCAGAGCACCCGGAGGAAACCCATGCAGTCACAGGGAGAACTTGCAAACTCCGCACAGGCAGTACCCAGAACCAAACCTGGGTCACTGGAACGGTGAGGCTGCGGTGCTAGCCACTGTGCCACCGGCTGAAGCGCCAGTGAGAGCCCTGCAATGCCTCCTTTGGGGAAGGCCTACTGCATTATGTGCCAATTAGGCACCTAAGTGGACAGCGGCAGGCCTTCCCTATGATTAAGGACCCTGGTGATGGAAGTCCCGCCTGCTGAGAGCTGCCGGCCAACTCTTTCATTGAACAGCGCCACTGCTGAAGCGATGGCTGTTGCTGTTAATGGACGTACCGGAGGAGCTGGACCCAGGCTGCAGGTCAGTAAGGGTGGGAGGGGTTTTGCGGGGTAGGGGGTCACGGAGGAGGGAGATGTATGAGAGGTGGCAGCAAGGACAGGGAGTGGGCCCCCCCTTCCCGATGTCGAGTCCCTCAATCAGGCACAAAGTGCCTTTTAACGAGGGACCACACCCCACCCTGGAGCTGGCAAGCAACCCACGTGGGTTTGCTTGGCGTGTTCCCCATGCGGCGACAGGCCCGCCCGCTGCTGGGCTAATGCCGGCATAGGCGGGATGGGGCCCTTAATTGGGCATTAATTGCCCACTTAAGGGCCTCAGTTGGCGAGATGGCAGGAAGGCTGTCCATGGGCCTTCCCACTACGGACTTAATTGAGGTGGAGGCAGTAAGGTGTATGGGTCCCTTCCCGCCAACATCGCACCCGATTAAATGCTCTCTCCACCTCCAAACCCACCACGGGGGAGAGCACAAAATTCCCCCAAATATTCCCCCTAATCTCCACAGTGTATCTAAAGAAGAGCATTTTCAGTTTTTGCTACCTTCTAAGTTCTCTCTTTGTTTTTACCCCCCACTTTTGTTTTCCTTGCAGCAGTGTCAGTGAGCAAGTGACCTACTCTAGACTTCCATCAATGCCACTGTTATGTTTGCCACATGTTGCAGTACTGTGATGATTTCCCCACCAGAACCCCTTTCCTGCCTCAGGTGTGGGTGAGATGACATGTGCACAGCAATACAGCAGAGATCAGGAGGGGTGAAATTCTACCCCACTACCTCATGGATATGATCTTACTGTAGGTCCTTTTCCATAGTTCATGAACTGAAAGCAGAAAGGTCACTTAGACAGAGAAATAAACTTGATCGATGATGACTGAATTTCACAAGCAGAATTTGTTGAAAAATTCTTTTGTCAGCTGCTAAATTACAAAATGGTTTACATCTGGATCCTTTTCAGATTGCTATCTGAAGAAATCTTGTACAAAAAAAAACTAACTTTGTTCTCCTGATAGGAATTTTCACTTAATAGCAGAAATATTAGAAATGTGTTTTGTAGAACTTTGCATCATTTTGACACTGTTTCCTAAGTACCATTTCACGTTAGATTTAATAGCAATCTTAAGCATCCTAAAAATTCACATGAACTGTTTCTGTGGATAATCTGGGCAGTAAAGCATGACCCATTCAGGCCCATAAAAACTACGCTAGAATGTAATTTATAGTTGAAAGGACTTAGCAGAAAATAATTAAATATATTTTTGTACACTTAGCTCTTTCATTGCTATGTCATATTGAGATGTTACTCCCAGCAGCTCTAAAGCATAATCTAGAACTGTAGTAAAGACGTCTTCGAAAAACTCTAAGACAGGAGAGCCTGCCGTGACACAATAACAATCAAAACCTCATGAAGCACTTGGGCGCCATGCTCAATATAATTATAAGTGCTCACTTTGGAAATGTCCAGCCGATGGGGCTACAGTTACTGGAGCATGGGTGGAGTAAACTGGAACACCTAGAAGAAAAAATTCACAGTTAAAAATGCCAAATCTACATCATATGCAGACTAATTCTCTCTTAGACATATAAGAGCTATCATTCCAAAGAAGGAATTAAACTTTTTTCCCCCAATTTTGATCCCTCCTCCTCCTCTGTCTGAAGATACTGATGTGTACTGGAGTATAGTCCTGAAAGATCTGGCTCTAATTTTTAGACCATGTCCCCTAGTCCTAGTCTCCCCAACCAGTAGAAATAGTTTCCCTCTATCTATCCCATCTGCAGCCCTTATTCTCTTGAAAACTTCCATCAAATCACCCCTTAACCTTCTAAATTCCAAGTAATACAACCCTAGTATGTGTAATCTCTTCTTGTAATTTAAACCTTGGAGTCCAGGTATCATTCTGGTAAACCTATGCTGCACTCCCTCCAAGGCCAATATGCTTCCGAAGGTGTGATGCCCAGAACTGCTCGCTATACTCCAGGTGTTATCTAATCAGGCTTTGTTTAGCTGTAGCATAACTTCTACCACCTTGTATTCTAGTCCTCAAGATATAAAGGCCAGCATTCCAGAGGCTTTTTGATTATTTTCTGTACTTCTTCTTGACATTTTAATGATTCATGCACCTGGACTTCAAGTCTCCACACACTGGAGTACAGTTCCATTCAGCATCTCTTGCAAGTGGCTGTCAGAATCTTACAGCACAGAAGGAGGTTGTTTGATCCATCACACCTGTGCTGGCTCTTTGACAGAGCTTTCCAAATAAAAATTGTCAGTTTGATTGAATTTAATTTCACAACTTGTCACGGTGGGATTTGAACACACAAACTCCTGTACTTGCCAGTTGAGTACATAATGTTATGATTACAGGACTTTATTGCATTATGTTTAAAAGTTGTGATCTTTACTGCAGTGTAAATGGATTCGGAAGAGACATGTGACCTCACACCAAGTCTGCCCAGAGACAAGCCAGGGGTCTTGGTTAGCATGCAAACAAGGAATCCAGATCAAAGACTCTTTTGAAAGCAAAGTGCAAGGTTGTAACACCTGAAAGGATAGTGGGTTTTGCTCTGACAGACTCTCAGATTGTGGAAAGGGAGCCAGGGGCTCTAAAAATGCAAATTTGAGTTGCAATTGTTAATACCTGGAAACAAAGGAAGGCACAGGTAGTTTTGCGATGGTCAGGCTTGTGGACTCTGGGAATTATAAGAGGCAAATGACTATTGACTTTTGTTCTGAATAAATTCAACAGGCTTTCCTAGGTTTGGCAGGCTGAAAGGAAGACACAAAGACCAGCAGCAGCAGCCTCAAAAGAGAGAGAGAGAAACAACTGCTCTCAGATCACCAATACAGCAAAAGGCTGCTAAGACTTGAACCCAATTCAAATGTTGAGGTTTGCGGAGGAGAAAAGACCAATGTGGTCACCAGAGGTTGCCTTATTAATGGAAGACCAGTTGAATGTGCTCAGGAGAAGTGAGCGAAGAAGACATTGGCTTTGAGAGGACGCTGGGAGATCCAACCCATTGCAACTGGGAGGAATTTGGTATTTTTAACTGCAAGGATACCTTTTTTGTTGGGAACACTGTGTAAAATATAAATGTGGTAGCGTTGTCAGCAAACGCAGCCATCTTGTATATGGTTCACACTGCTGCCACTGTGCATCGAGATGGAGGGAGTGAGTGTTTAAAGTGGCTTTGTCCTGGATAGTGTTCAGCTCCTTGAGTGTTGTTGGAGCTGCACTCAAGCAGGCAAGTGGAGAGTATTTCATCACACTCCTGACTTCTGCCTTGTAGATGGTGGACAGGCTTTGGGGAGACAGGAGGTGAGTTATTTGCGGCAGAATTCCCAGCCTCTGACCTGCTCTTGTAGCCACAATATTTGTATGGCTGATCCAGTTAAATGTCTGGTCAATGGTAACCCCCAGAATGTTGAAAGTGGGAGATTCAGTGATAGTAATGCCATTGAACATCAAGGGGAGATAGTTAGAAAAAAAAGACTTGCATTTATATTGCACTTTTCACAACTACCAGATGTCTCAAAGTGCTTTACAGCCAATGAAGTGCTCATTGAAGTGTAGTCACTGTTGTAATGTAGGAAATGTGGCATCCAATTTGCATACAGCAAGCTCCCACAAACAACAACATGATAATGTTTAGATAATGTGCTCTTTTGTGATGTTGATTGAGGGATCAATATTAACCCTGCTCTTCTTCAAAATAGTGCCACTATTTTTTTTTAAGTCCACCTGCAGATGGAGACCATTCGGCCCATCATGTCTGCACCGGCTCTCCGAATGAGCAAATGTCTCATCTGAAAGATGGCACCCTTGATAGTGCTGCACTCCCTGTTCTGGAGTGGGACTTAAACCCATAACCTTGCGACCCAGAGATGAGACTTTGACCAACTGAGTCACAGCTGACACATAAGACATAAGATAGGATAAACTGCCACTTAGAAAAGCACAGATTAATCAGGGACAGTCAGCATGGATGTGTG
Organism: Heterodontus francisci; assembly: GCF_036365525.1. NCBI lineage: Eukaryota > Metazoa > Chordata > Chondrichthyes > Heterodontiformes > Heterodontidae > Heterodontus > Heterodontus francisci. Next base: position 9,261,483 of record NC_090375.1, on the reverse strand, counting down.
AAGGGAAGGTCGTGTCTTACTAACTTAATTGAATTTTTTGAGGAAGTGACAAGGAGGATTGATGAGGGTAGTGCAGTGAATGTTGTCTACGTGGAGTTTAGTCAGGCATTTGACAAGGTCCCACATGGCAGACTGGTACAAAAGGTGAAGTCACACGGGATCGGAGGTGAGCTGGCAAGATGGATATAGAACTGGCTCAGTCATATAAGACAGAGGGTAGCAGTGGAAGGGTGCTTTTCTGAATGGAGGGATGTGACTAGTGGTGTTCCGCAGGGATCAGTGCTGGGACCTTTGCTCTTTGTAGTATATATAAATGATTTGGAGGAAAATGTAGCTGGTCTGATTAGTAAGTTTGCGGATGACACAAAAGTTGGTGGAGTTGCGGATAGTGATGAGGATTGTCAGAGGATAAAGCAGGATATAGATCGATTGGAGACTTGGGCAGAGAAATGGCAGATGGGGTTTAATCCGGACAAATGTGAGGTAATGCATTTTGGAAGGTCTAATGCAGGTGGGAAGTATACAGTAAATGGCAGAACCCTTAGGAGTATTGACAGGCAGAGAGATCTGGGCGTACAGGTCCAAAGGTCACTGAAAGTGGCAACGCAGGTGGATAAGGTAGTCAAGAAGGCATACAGCATGCTTGCCTTCATCGGTCGGGGCATAGAGTATAAAAATTGGCAAGTCATGCTGCAGCTGTACAGAACTTTAGTTAGGCCACACTTAGAATATTGCGTGCAATTCTGGTCGCCACACTACCAGAAGGACGTGGAGGCTTTGGAGAGGGTACAGAAGAGGTTTACCAGGATGTTGCCTGGTCTGGAGGGCATTAGCTATGAGGAGAGGTTGGATAAACTCGGATTGTTTTCACTGGAACGACGGAGGTGGAGGGGTGACATGATAGAGGTTTACAAAGTTATGAGCGGCATGGACAGAGTGGATAGTCAGAAGTTTTCTCTCAGGGTGGAAGAGTCAGTTACTAGGGGGCATAGGTTTAAGGTGCGAGGGGCAAAGTTTAGAGGGGATGTGCGAGGCAAGTTTTTTTACACAGAGGGTGGTGAGTGCCTGGAACTTGCTGCCGGGGGAGGTGGTGGAAGCAGATACAATAGCGACGTTTAAGAGGCATCTTGACAAATACATGAATAGGATGGGAATAAAGGGATATGGTCCCCAGAAGTGCAGAAGGTTTTAGTTTCGGCAGGCATCAAGATCGGCGCAGGCTTGGAGGGCCGAATAGCCTGTTCCTGTGCTGTACTGTTCTTTGTTCGAAAGATGTTTTTGTCAATGGAAGGTGGTTTCCAGTGGCGTTCCACAGGGCTCAGTGTTGGGTCCCTTGCTATTTGTGGTATATATTAATGGTTTGGACTTAAATGTGGAAGGCATAATTGGGAAATATGCAGATGACACAAAAATTGGTCATGTAGTTGATAGTGAAGAGGATAGCTGTCGACTCCAGAATGATATCAATGGTTTGGTTCAGTAGGCAGAACAGTGGCAAATGGAATTCAATCTGGAGAAGTGTGAACAAAGCAAGGGAATACACAATAAGCGGGAGGATATTGAGAGAGGTAGAAGAAGTGAGAGACCTGGGAGTGCATGTCCACAGGTCCCTGAAGGTGGCAGGACAGGTAGATAAAGTGGTGAAGAAGACATACGGAATGCTTTCCTTTATTGGCCGAGGTATAGAATACAAAAGCAGGGATGTAATGCTGGAACTGTATAAAACACAGGTTAGGCCACAGCTCGAGTATTGCGTACAGTTCTGGTCACCACATTACAGAAAGAACATAATTGCTCTGGAAAGAGTACAGAGATGATTTACAAGAATATTGCCAGGGCTTGAAAGTTGCAGCTATGAGGAAAGATTGGATAGGCTAGGGTTGTTTTCTTTAGAACAGAGGAGGCTGAGGGGTGAGGTGTGCAAAATTATGAGGGACCTATATAGAGTAGACAGGAAGGGCCTATTTCCCCTAGCGGAGAGGTCAATTACCAGGGGCACAGATTTAAGGTGGTTGGTAGAAGGATTAGAGGGGACAGGAGGAAAAACTTTTTCACCCAGAGGGTGGTGGGTGTCTGGAATTCACTGCCCTGGTTGGTGGTGAAGGCAGAAACCCTCAACTCATTTAAAAGCTACCTGGACCTGCTGCTGAAGTGCTGTAACCTGCAAGGCTATGGATGAGGTGCTGGAAGGTGGGATTAGATTGGACGGTGAGTTTTTTTTCAGCCAGCGCAGACACGATGGGCTGAATGGCCTCTTTCTGTGCCGTAACTTTTCTATGATTCTATGGTTCTAAGACTTTCTTGCACTGCAGCTGATCATTGCCGGACACTTGTGTGGCATGAATGTTACTTGTTACTTATCAGCCCAAGCCTGATTGTTGTTCAGGTCTTGCTGCATGTGGGCACAGACTACTTCGTTATCTGAGGGGTTGCAAAACATGCAATCATCAGCAAATATACCCACTTCTGATTTTATGATGGAGAGAAGGTGGTTGGGCCTAGGACACTAACCTAAGGCACTCCAGAACTTATAGCCTCGACACCTAAAGGCACGACCGCCAAATGGAAATCACGGGTGCGCAAGATGCCACAACTGGAGGAGGCTATAGAGGTAGGGAACGCAAGGTCATGGAGGGATTTGGAAATTAGAATGAGAATTTTCAAATTGAGGCATTGCTCAACCTGGAGCCAACGTAGGTCAACAGGCATTTGAGTGAATGGGACTTGGTGCAATTTAGGATTCGGGCAGCACGATTTTGGAGTTTATGGAGGGTGAAAATGTCTGTGTGTTAATATTTCAGGGAACACTAGGCTACCACAGCCTTTGTCATTAGTAAGTGAATGTGATATCTTATTGAACTGAGGAGCTTAACATAGACTCAATTTCACCCAATGTCCACACATACAGATCTTTTTGTCAGTATGAGTCAATGGACAGTGATGGGTTTGTCCTCCCTTGCTAGAAGACACTTAGGCTCATTGTAATGACCTGACCAAGACTGGCCAACTTTGCTGAAAGCATGAATTAAACATCAACTTTCTATACAAGGTCAACACCACTCAATGCATTAATCTTTTGAGGCATCAAGGCGCCTTGAAAAATATATCCTTTTTTAGCCTTACTTGTATGAGGAAGTATTTCCTATACTTTACATAAGCATTCTCCTTTCAGTAGATGATAAATTGCTGAAATTAGCTGCTATTTTAATATTTTGGGGGAATCTGGATATGCTTAGTACTAATTTGTGTTCTTCTGCCATCAAGAAGTTCATGAAGTAAATATGAAATATAAACAGAAAATCCTACAAACACTCAACAGGTTAGGCATCATCTGTGGAAAGAGGAACAGAGTGAACGTTTCAGATTGATGAACTGGAAGATATTAGAAATTCATCATCTTATAAGCAAGTACAGAGCCAGGGAAAAGAGGGATTGGGTGGGGAATGAACAAAGGGGAAAATCTGTGATAGGGTGGAGGACAAGAGGGATTAAATGACAAAAGAGATGATGGTGCAAGGCAAAAGGGGTGGTCATAAAAGAAGTAATGAAACAATAGATGGGACCAGATGGAGTGTAAATGGTTACCAAATAGCCGTGAGAAAATGGGGACAATAATTAAGATCTAAAGTTGTTAAACTCAATGTTAAGGCCAGAAGGATGTAAAGTGCCTAGCAGTAAAGTAAGATGCTGTTCCTATATTTCCTACAACACTTCAAAAGTACTTCATTGGCTGTAAAGCAGTTTGGGACATCCGATCGTCATGAAAGGTGCTATATAAATACAAATCTTTTTGACTTCTTTTCCTTGAGCTTATGTTCAGCTTCATTGGAACAGTGTAGGAGGTGCGGACAGAGAGGTCAGAGTGGGATGAAGAACTAAAGTAAATGCAAATATGGCCTTCGTTATTTCCTTTTTTTGATCAGTCAAAATTTTACAAATTGCTAACTGTGGCTCAGTATTAGACAACTACCATTAGACAATTAGATATGAACATAAGAACTAGGAGCAGGAGTAGGAAATTCAGCCCCTCGAGCCTGCCCCGCCATTCAATACGATCATGGCTGATCTCATCTTGGCCTCAACACCACCTTCCTGCCTGTTCTCCATAACTCTTCAACCCATTACTAATTAAAAATCTATCTCCTCCTTAAATTTACTCAATGTCCCGGCATCCACCGCACTCTGGGGTGGTAAATTCCACAGACTCGCGACCCTTTGAGAGAAGTAATTTCTCCTCATCTCTGTTTTAAATCTGATACCCCTTATCCCAGAACTATGACCTTTTGTTCTAGTTTGCCCCACAAGAGGAAACATCCTCTCTATGTCTACTTTGTCAATCCCCTTAATCATCTTATATACCTCAATTAGATCTCCTCTCATTCTTCTAAACTCCAGAGAGGAAAGGCCTAAACTGCTCAATCTCTCTTCATAAGACAAACCCCTCATCTCTGGAATCAATCTAGTGAACCTCCTCTGAACTGCCTCCAATGCAACTACACCCCTCCTCAAGTAAGGGGACCAAAACTGTACGCAATACTCCAGGTGTGGTCTCACCAATGCCTTGTACAGTTGCAGCAATACTTCCCTACTTTTATACTCTATTCCTTTAGCAATAAATGCCAAAATTCCATGTGCCTTCCTTATCACCTGCTGTACCTGCAAACTAGTTTTCTGCGATTCATGCACGAGGACACCCAGATCCCTCTGCAATGAAGCACTCTGAAGTTTCTCTCCATTTAGATAATAATTTGCCTTTCTATTCTTCCGACCAAAGTGGATAACCTCACACTTATCCACGTTAAAAATCCATCTGCCAAATTTTGGCCCATTTATCTAATCTATCCATATCCATTTGTAGATTTCTTATTTCTTTATTGCAACTTACTGTCCCACCTATTTTAGTGTCATTTCACACTTATTTTGATCAGATAAAAAATGAATAGTTTTAAAATTTATTTTCCTTTTCTGAACAGATTATTTATCCCATCATCTACTGTCAAATCTCCTTTTAAGTAGCAAGGTATTGTGGAGAGACTAGAAAAACTGGAATTGTTCTCCTTGGAAAAGAAAAGGCTAATGGGAGCTTTAATAGAGGTGTTGAAAATCAGGAAGAGTTTAGATAAAGTAAATAAGGAGAAACTGTTTCCAGTGGCTGGAGGATCAGTAACCAGAGGACACAGATTAAAATAATTGGCAAAAGAGCCAGAGGCAAGAGTAAGCGATTTTTTGTTTTACACAGTGAGTTATTGTGATCTGGAATGTGCTGCCTGAAAGGGTAGTGGAAGCAGATTCAATAGTAACTTTCAAAAGGGAATTGGATAAATACTTGACAAGGAAATACTTACAGGGCTATGAGGAAAGAGCAGGGGGAGTGGGAATAATTGGACAGCTCTTTCTCACAACCAGCACAGGCACGATAGGCCAAATGGTCTCCTTCTGTTCTGTAAGATTCTATGGGCAGGATCTTCTCGCAGCATTCAGGAGCCCGACATCAGGACCAAATAGGGATCCCGAGCCCACACTTGCCAGGAGCCAGACAAAGGGAGCTATTTTCCTGAAGGCAGTCTCCTAATTGGCTGCCTCCACATTCGCCGTCCTGAAGCAGGCTCTCGACGTTGGCGGCTAATCACAGGGCCGGCAGCTGCAGAGCCTTGCCAACCCCACCCAGTGGTGGGTGCTGTTGAGGCAGGTCTGGGAATGCCAAGGTGCCTCAAAATGGAGGTGCTCCTGGAGACATAAATTTAAACTAAAAATTCAAAGGGGAGAAGCAGGCAGGCCCCTTTGAGCGGAGAGGAAACCCCTCCGGCGGCAGCATTTGTTCTGTGGGTGCAGCTTTTGGTGCTGACAGTCCCGTCATTGGGGGATGGAGCCTCTGCAGGGAGGCTGCCTCCATGGTCCTGGCGGCTTTCAGACCTGGTGGCCTTCAAACGCAGCGGGAGGCCGCTCTGCCGGTGGCAAAATGCCAGCAAGCTCTTTAATTCAACTCTAATTGGGGCCTTAAATATGCAAATTGGCTGCCCCCCTCTGTTCAGCAGGCAGCTCATCCCCCACCCCGGCGGCGAATGCGTTGGAGAGTCGTCCTGACACAGCTCCTTGCTATTTTCCCAGACCCTCCCTCCAAGCCTGCAGGCACTGGGCCAGGAAAATTCAGACCTATACTTCTAAAGGAAACTCTAATATGTTTGAAAGATTACATCTAAGTTATAAAATAGTAAAATTGGTATTAATTTACAAAACAACATGCTCAGGTTGACTGTAACCAGCTTTTAAAAGTAGACTTGTAGCTAGGGTTCATTTTTAGAGGAAAGAATTCATAAGCAGAGAAGTTATGTTAAAATTATACAAAAACTCGGTCAAACCGCACTTGGAGTACTGTGCATAGCTCTGGTCACCATATTACAAAAAGGATACAGAAGTGCTGGAGAAAGTGCAAAAAAAGATTGAAAACAATGATACCAGGCTGAGAGGGTACAATTAGCAGGAAAGTCTGAACAGGCTGGGGTTCTTTTCTCGAGAAAATCGAATTGTGGGGTGATCTATTGGAGGTTTTTAAATTATTAAGGGGTTCAATTGGGTAGGCGTAGAGAGGATGTTTCCACTTGTGAAGGGAGCCCAAAACTAATGGTCATAAGTAAGATAGTCATTCATAAATTCAATAAGGAATTCAGGAGAAACTTAGTCACCCAGAAACAGGTGAGAATGTGGAACTCACTACCAAATGGAACAGTTGAGGCATTTAAGGGGAAGCTCGATAAATACATGAGGGAGAAAGGAATAGAAGGATATGTAAATAAAGTGTGACGACATAAGGCGGGAGGAGGCTTGTGTGGAGCATAAATACAGGCATAGACCTGTATGGTCTGTGTCTCTGCTGTAGATTCTATGCAATTTTGTGCCTATCCATTTGCACTTTCTGGACTATCTCCATACAGTAAACGCCCACTGGCCCTATCCAAATGAGGTGCCTGCCCACTTTGGTAGGAATTAGTCTTGGAGGGCATCAACAGGTCGTGAGGCTGTCAAAGTACTAGGATTGTGAACTGTGTGAATTTCAGAGCCCATAACGTAAGCATGGACCATATACTTAAATCAGAGATCCGATCATGATGTGTCAAATTCTCCAACCGGAATAAGTAGAGTATTAGATTGCTGACATTGCAAGTTGCTTGGAACTGAGCAAAAGGGCATTTAGCTGGATCTCGCATGCACCTTCCAGGAATATGAACAAAGTGAGTCCTTAAAGACACACGTATAAAGCTGTAATACTTACGAAGGCACTGAGGAAAGTTGTAGTATCCATGGGAACAGGTGTCGCAGTGTTCACCACTGAACTGAGGTTTGCAGCGACATAGACCTGTTGTTTCTTCACATCCGTCTGTAAATTCAGGATTACACCTGCAGGCTGAAGAGAATAAGATACAGTTTTTAGGCTTTATTTTTAAATCGAATTTAAAACTCTCATACATGTGTTCAAATCCCTCAGAAAATGCTGGAAATACTCATCAGGTCAGGCAGCAGCTGTGCAGCAAGAAATAGAATTAAGAGTTAACCATTCTGACAAAAGGTCATCGACCTGAAATGTTAACACTGTTTCTTTCTCCACAGATGTTCCAGACCTCCTGAGTATGTTCCAGCATTTTCTGTTTATATCATCGACAGGATTGCAGCTGCCTGCAACGAATTTGGCATAACTATCAGCCTCAAGAAAACGAACATCATGGGACAGCACGTCAGAAATGCTCCATCCATCAATATCGGCGACCACGCTCTGGATGTGGTTCAAGAGTTCACCTACCTAGGCTCAACTATCACCAGTAACCTATCTCTCGATGCAGAAATCAACAAGCGCATGGGAGAGGCGTCCTCTGCTATGTCCAAACTGGCCAAGAGAGTGTGGGAAAATGGCGCACTGACACGGAAGACAAAAATCCGAGTGTATCAAGCCTGTGACCTCAGTACCTTGCTCTACAGCAGCGAGGCCTGGACAACGTATGTCAGCCAAGAGCGACATCTCAATTCATTCCATCTTCGCTGCCTCCGGAGAATCCTTGGCATCAGGTGGCGGGACCGTATCTCCAACACAGAAGTCCTCGAGGCAGCCAACATCCCCAGCTTATACACCCTACTGAGTCAGCGGCGCATGAGATGGCTTGGCCATGTGAGCCGCATGGAAGATGGCAGGATCCCCAAGGACACATTGTACAGCGAACTCGTCACTGGTATCAGACCCACCGACCGTCCATGTCTCCGCTTTAAAGACGCCTGCAAACGCGACATAAAGTCCTGTGACATTGACCACAAGTCGTGGGAGTCAGTTGCCAGTGATCGCCTGAGCTGGCGGGCAGCCATAAAGGCGGGGCTAAAGAGTGGCAAGTCGAAGGGACTTAGCTGTTGGCAGGAGAAAAGACAGACGTGCATGGAGAGAGTCAACTGTGTAACAACCCCGACAACCAATTTTATCTGCAGCGCCTGTGGAAGAGTCTGTCACTCTAGAATTGGCCTTTAAAGCCACTCCAGGCGCTGCTTCACAAACTACTGACTACCTCCAGGCGCTTACCCATTGTCTCTCGAGACAAGGAGCCGAAGTAGATGATGATTTCAGATTTCCAGCATCTGCAGTGTTTTGCTTTCATTCAAATCTCTCCATGGCCTGTCCCTCCTTATCTGTGTAACCTCCTCCAGTCCTACAAGCCTCTGAGATCTCTGCATTCCTGAAATCCTGAACAGCTCTGATATTCATCGCTCTAGTATTGGCAGCCCTGCTTTCCGCTGCTAAGGCCCGAAGCTCTGGAATTCCCTTCCCAAATCTCTCTGCCTCTTTCTCCTCCTTTAAGATGCTCTGTAAACCTACCTCTTTGACCCAGCTTTTGGTCACCTGTCCTAATATCTCCATATGTGGTTTGGTGTCAAATTTTGTTTGATAATTGCCCCTGTGAAGGACCTTGGGATGCTTTACTATGATGAAGGCATATATAAATGCAAGCTGTCTTTTAGACAATAGATAACTACGCTGATATAATCAATGTAACTTATTCAAGTTAAATATTTTGAACTGTTTATTTAGAGGAAATTTGCAGGTGAAAGAATATTAAACAATATTAATATAATGTACTAAGCCTCTGGGTCCCTAGCCACAATCTGTTTTGTTATCCACTAATGGGAAAGAAGTAATTTCCTGAGTATATATTGGCAGTGAGAAATCTTGCCCCCTGCTAGGGTTCTTCAAAAAGTCACAACTGCAGTGTCAGTGATTGTCCCTTCATTGCCTGCTATTTTCCAACATGGTCTAGTTGCAGTATGTTTCTTGAAGGCCAGCAGGCACCCAGAGCTCTGCTGCATTCCCTACATTCAGCAAACCCATTAGACAACAGTAAGTAGATGAATGACAAAAAGATAACTAATCATAGAAACCTACAGCAAAGAAAGAGGTCATTCAGCCCATCATGTCTGTGCGAGCTCTTTGAAAGAGTTACCCAATTAATCCCACTCTCCCTGCTCTTTGCCCATTGCCCAGAAAAATTATTCTTCTCAAATATTTATCCATTTCCTTTTTGAAAGTTACTTTTAATTCGGGTGGCACAGTGGTGCAGTGGTTAGCACCGCAGCCTCACATCTCCAGCGACCCGGGTTCAATTCTGGGTACTGCCTGTGCGGAGTTTGCAAGTTCTCCCTGTGACCGCGTGGGTTTCCGCCGGGTGCTCCGGTTTCCTCCCACATGCCAAAGACTTGCAGGTTGATAGGTAAATTGGCCATTGTAAATTGCCCCTAGTGTAGGTAGGTGGTAGGAGAATGGTGGGGATGTGGTAGGGAATATGGGATTAATGTAGGATTAGTATAAATGGGTGGTTGTTGGTCGGCACAGACACGGTGGAAGGGCCTGTTTCAGTGCTATATCTCTAAATAAATAAATCTGCTTCCACTGCCCTTACAGGCAGTGCACTCCAGATCATAACAACATCAGTGTCCATTATTTGCAATAATCATATACCTGGAGATAGCTTTTGCTTTGTGCCCAAAGTTAAAGGGAAATTACAGAACTATTAGTAAACTGAATTACATTCTCTGGCAGCTCCATTCCAACAGGGAAAATAAGGCAAAATCAGAAACAGGCAAATCAGGGAAAGCAACCTCTTCTTGCTTAGAGTCGAGTCATCCCTAGTTCTAGATTCTCCCAAAAGGGGAAACACCCTTTCCACACCCACCCTGTCAAGACCCCTCAGGATCTTCGATATTTCAATCAAGTCGCCTCTTACTCTTCGAAACACCAGTGGATACAAGCCTAGCCTGTCCAACCTTTCCTCGTAAGACAACCCGCCCATTCCAGGTATTAGACTAGTAAACCTTCTCTGTACTGCTTCCAATACATTTACATCCTTCCTTAAATAAGGAGATTAATACAATACACAGTACTCCAGATGTGGTCTCACCAATGCCCTGTATAACTGAAGCATTACCTCCCTACATTTGTATTCAATTCCCCTCGCAATAAACGCGAGCATTCTATTAGCTTTCCTAATTACGTGCTGTACCTGCATACTAACCTTTTGCAATTCACGCACTAGGACACCCAGATCCCTCTGCATCTCAGAGCTCTGCAATCTCTCACCATTTAGATAATATGTTTCTTTTTTATTCTTCCTGACAAAATGGACAATTTCACATTTTCCCACATTATACTCCATTTACCATATATTTGCCCACTCATTTAACCTATCTATATCCCTATGTCCTCTTCACAATTTACTTTCCTACCTATCTTTGTGTCATCAGCAAATTTAGTAACCATACCTTCAGTCCCTTTATAAATTGTAAAAAGTTGAGGACCCAGCACTGATCCCTGCAGCACACCACTTGTTACATCTTGCCAACTAGAAAATGACCCATTAATGCCTACTCTGTTTGTTAGCTAGCCAATCTTCTATCCATGCCAATATGCTACCCACTATATCATGAGCTTTTATCTTCTGCAATAACCTTTGATGTGGCACCTTATCAAATGTCTTCTGGAAAAGTACAGTACATCCACATGTTACTTCTTCAAAGAACTCCAATAAATTGGTTAAACATGATTTCCCTTTCACAAAACCATGTTGACTCTGTCTGATTACCTTGAATTTTTCTAAGTGCCCTGCTATAACATCTTTAATAATAGTTTCTAATGTTTTCCTTATGACAAATGTTAAGCTAACTGGCCTGTCGTTTCCTGCTTTTTGCCTCCCTCTCATTTTGAATTAAAGAGTTGCATTGTCTATTTTCCAATCTAACGGAATCTTCCCCGAATCTAGGAAATTTTGGAAAATCAGAACCAATGTATCAACTATCTCACTAGCCTAGGATGAAGTCCATCAGAACCCGGGGACTTGTCAGCCCGCAGCTCCAACAATTTGCTCAGTACCACTTCCCTGGTGATTGTAATTTTCTTGAGTTCCTTCCTCCCTTCCATTTCCTGATATACAGCTATTTCTGGGATGTTACTTGTATCCTCTATAGTGAAGACTAATGCAAAATACCTGTTCAATTCATCTGCCATCTCCTTATTTTCCCTTACTAATTCCCCAGACTCACTTTCTATAGGACCAACACTCACTTTGTTAACTCTTCTTTTTTAAATATTTATAGAAACTCTTACTATCTGTTTTGATATTTCTAGCTAGCTTTCTCTCGTACTCTAATTTTTCCTTCCTTATCAATCTCTCCCAGTGCCTTGCTTAATATTTGTCCCTCAACCAGCATTACTGAAACAATGATTTGTCATCATTTCATTACTATCTCTGGGAGCTTGCTGTGTGCAAACTGGCTGCCAAGTTTCCTGCATTACAACAGCGACTATATTTCAAAAAGTATTTCATTGACTGTAAAGTACTGTGAGGTGTTCTGAGGTAGTGAAAGTCACTATATAAATGCAAGTCTTTCTTTCCTTCTTTTCATTGGGTTAGGTAACCATAAAGAGGGTAAAATAAAGAGGGAATATAGAAATTTTTAACAATCTCCTTTCATGTTACTCTTCTATTTTCACTGCAACACTTTGAGCAATTAAAATAATAAATTTGGAAACTCAGTGCGTTCTCAACTATTGTTCAGAAATAACAGAGGAGTAATTTTAACCTAACCACTTCTTCGCCGGGAAACTGAGGGGATCAGTGATGATGCTGGTTTAACACCACAACCGATTTTACTCATGATGGAAGTCAAAGGCCAGCAGCAACATCAGGCAGGGTGCAAAACTGGCGTTCCGCCCGATCACATGGAATTTCCACTCGACGGGTTAGGTTACAATTACCCCCAAAATGTTTCAGTGAAAGGTGTTACAATAATCAATTTTACTGGTGGAAAAGGAAAAATACAGGAAAAACATACGTAAACAGCCATCCGTTGCCTCCTTTGGAACTCCATATGGTCGATAATAAAATGGTGCACACCGCTCACAGTTTATTCCTGCAGTGTTGTGCTATGGAGAAATTTAGAGACACATGACTCACCAAGACCTCCGCTACTGTAGATGCTTATTAGTCTGTGACTCGTCAATTAGCATATTAACAACTGAGCTATTATTTTATGAAATCAAATTCAACCTCTAATGTTAAGTTTTCAACTTGGAAATTCAGCAAAAAAATACTTTCCTTCATGTGCCAATTGCCATTGAATGGAACTGCTTGGTACTGGTTAATGATATGCTATTTATTTAGTGCTTGTGCACAGGCTGGACTGTAGGCAGCCAAATTCAAACACCATATCACCATGGTGAAGCCAGTATCACAGAAATCAGTTGCTGTATCTATTTACTGACTCATTAAAAAGGTATTGTGTGTCTTCTCAAAAGAAAGGGGCATTGCTGTTAATACATTTGAGACATTTTTGCTGCCAAAGCGTAATATTCATTCAGGCTTTAAAAAATGTTTTATGGCTTCTTTTTTTTAGCAACTCAAATATCAAAGTCAGCAGAATTTGTAAATTTTTATTCTAGCTTTAAGACAAATCAAGGCAACCAGTTTTAACAAATATTGTTGGAAATATCTGTTTTGGAAAAACAAACAGGGATACATGACATACGCTTCTCAGAAATGAAGCCTTCATCTATCAATTAATGAAAGTATTCGTCCTGACTTGAACAGTATGCCTCATACCTGGCAGTTCAGGCAAACACCTCCACCTTCATAGCGCCCGTGGATGTTCATGCTTGTTCTGTGCTGGCTGACTTCAGCATCATAATAACAATCCTTAGCATGTCCGTGGCAGTTACAGGCTGTATAATGATGCGAGAAATTATCATAATGCCCATCTTGTCAATACTTCCACTATACAAAAATAAACAATACCAACTTGGAGGATGGTGTGGTTGCAGTGGCCATGCTGACACAATGCAAAGAGCCTAGAAAACCCATATCCATTAGTCATTTAATTAGTTCTACATCAATCGGATACTTTGTGATACAAAATGCAGTTAGAAGTGTATAAATGATCCAGAAAGCATTACTGAATTCATGTTTTGATACACTCTTACATGAAAGAACCAAGCCCTAAATCCTGCAACAGCACTTATTATTACAAATCGGGTCTTGAATATAAGTTTATCTTCAGACTTATTTTTAGATCTCTGCAAGTGATTTTCCTCTCTGTCCTAAGGTGGGCTCCAAAACACATGCAGGAATCACGTCAGGAGCCCAAGCAACATCTCCAAATACCCAACAACTTGCATTTATCTAACGCTTTTAACATAGCAAAACGTTTCATAGGAACGTTATCAGATAATATTTGACACCGAGCCACCTAAGGCCATTTTACGTCAGATTCTTTTTTATTCATTCATGGGATGTGGGTGTCGCTGGCCAAGCCAGCATTTAGTGCCCATCCCTCATTACCCTTGAGAAGATGGTGGTGAGCTGCCTTCTTGAACCGCTGCAGTCCATGTGGGGTAGGTACACCCAAAGTGCTGTTGGGAAAGGGAGTTCCAGGATTTTGACCCAGTGACAGTGAAGGAATGGCGATATAGTTTCAAGTCAGGATGGTGTGTGACATGGAGGGGAACTTGCAGGTGGTGGTGCTCCCATGAATCTGCTGCCCTTGTCCTTCTAGGTGGTAGAGGTCGCAGGTTTGGAAGGTGCTGTCGAAGTAGCCTTGGTGCGTTGCTGCAGTGCATCTTGTAGATGGTACACACTGCTGCCACTGTGCGTCGGTGGTGGAGGGAATGAATGTTTGTGAATGGGGTGCCAATCAAGCGGGCTGCTTTGTCCTGGATGGTGTCAAGCTTCCTGAGTGTTGTTGGAGCTGCACCTATCCAGGCAAGTGGAGAGTATTCCATCACACTCCTGACTTGTGCCTTGTAGATGGTGGACAGGCTTTGGGGAGTCAGGAGGTGAGTTACTTGCCGCAGGAATCCTAGCCTCTGACCAGCTCTTGTAGCCACGGTATTTATGGCTACTCCAGTTCAGTTTCTGGTCAATGGTAACCCTAGGATGTTGATAGTGGGGGATTCAGCGATCATAATGCCATTGAATGTCAAGGGAAGATGGTTAGCTTCTCTCTTGTTGGAGATGGTCAATGCCTGGCACTTGGGAGGCGTAAATGTTACTTGCCACTTATCAGCCCAAGCTTGGTTATTGTCCAGGTCTTGCTGCATTTCTACATGGACTGCTTCATTATCTGAGGAGTTGTGAATGGTGCTGAACATTGTGCAATCATCAGCCAACATCCCCACTAATGACCAAAAGCTTGATCAAAGAATTGCTTTTGAGGAGCGTCTTAAAGGTGTTATGCACATGTAAAGTGCAGCAATTGAAAATACAGAACTCACCCTGGAGAGTTATAAAAATTGGCTTTTCATTTTAGAAGTGGACAATGTGCTAAAACATGGCTGCCGAAGGTTGAAAGAATGGACTTTGTAGATTCAAAGTGTCTGGGCAAAGACAAAAGAATACATTCAATATGAAAAGGTGTCAATTGACCTATCCTAAACCCATCAAGAGACATTTTTGAATTGAATGGGTTCTTCTGAAACAAAGAAGGTGTGAAGTAGGCACATCCTGGGCCATTGTCGGTCACCACAGGGAGGAAAATCCCTGTCTCCCAGCAGAGGTGAGATGGGAGAACCTTTTAGCTTTAGAGGTAGCTCACTGAAGAGAGAGAGAGGGAGACCCAGGAAGAAGCATCACAAAAGCTTGTCTAGCTGAGAGCTGGGGGAAGATCCAACAAGCCAAGAAGGAAGGCACACTGCTGTAAATTTGACATTTTAACCTTGTACAGCAGTGAATTGGAAGTGATCCTCTGTCTTCAAACTGAACTTTCAACCAAGAATGAAATCTATAAACACTCAGGCCTGCAACCAACAAGAACTTGACTTCCGAGAGAATTCAACAGGTTTACTGTGAACCCCGAAACTGTACCTCACTTGAAAACCACTTATTCCTTTTCCTCTCTATCGGTCTCTTCTTGTGTGTGTGCGAGTGAATGTGTGAGTGGGTGCAGTTGGGACAATTTCAGGTTAAGGCATATTGCTCAATAAGTAATTAATCTTCTGTTTTAAACTTACAAGAAAACCTGTCACTGTCTGTTTATTTGACAAATAAAATACAAACCCTAATAACAAAAAACACTTGCTGCGGTCAGGTGGGAGTTGAACACTGCGGACCACCCACACCCCTCACCACGTGGCCATAACAAATTAAAATCAGGGGTGCATAACAAGCCAGAATTCGGGGAGCTCAGAGATCTTGGAGGGTAGCCAGGCAGTAGGGAGTTACAGAGATGAAGATGGAGTAAGGTCATGGATGAATAAGAATGCAAGGATGAGAATTTTAAAATCAAGGATTTGCTGGACCAGGTGGCAATGCAGGGCAGCGGGCACAGGGGTGCTGGATGAGCGGACTAGGTGAGTATTCGGATAGAGGCAGCAGAGGTTTGGAGGAGCTGAAGTTTATGGAGGGTGGAAAAGGGGATGCCGGCCAAGACAGCATTGGAATAGTCGAGTCTGGCAATATTACAATCAATTCTTGTGCAGTTATTAGATTGAACACATACAGTTATTCAAGAATTTCACAGGAATTCAGGAGAAACCACTTTATTCTGAGAGTAAGAACGTAGAACTAGCTACCACATGGGAATGGGGGAGGCGAATAGCATAGATGCAATTCAGGGGAAGCTAGATAAGTACATGAGAGAGAGAAATAGAAGGATTTGTTGATAAGGTGAGATGATGTGGGGTGAGAGGAAGCTTGTGTGGAATATAAAGACTAGCATAGACAGTTGGGCCCAATGGCCTGTTTCTGTGTTGTAAATTTTGTGTAATTTTAGGTATTTAATCTATTGCCCACGAGCATCATATTTTCTTTATCATACTATCCTTTGAAAACAACTGTAAAACAGGTTTTCTGGCCAGTAGTTGATAAAGAGCTGTATATAGTTATAGGAATAGCAATGAGGTATTGGGGTACAGCTATAGTATAATGCAATGATGATGAGTACAGATTTTTTTTTTAACGAATGCTAGAAATTGGAAATTAAAATATTTTTCTTTCAGATACTGGCCATCCTAATATTTTGCGAGTGACCCTACATCAAAACTCTGCTTTCTTATAAAGGATATCTGAAATGTTAATCTATCTTCCACTATCAGATAATAGACAAATGGGTGGTTGATGGTCAGCACAGACTCGGTGGGCCGAAGGGCCTGTTTCAGTGCTGTATCTCTAAACTAAACTAAACAAACCTGAACTCATCCAAAACTCTGCTGCCCATATTCTAAATCAAACCAAGTCATGTTATAATTAGAATTAGAACATTACAGCGCAGTACAGGCCCTTCGGCCCTCGATGTTGCGCCGACCTGTGAAACCATCTACCTACACTATTCCATTTTCATCCATATGTCTATCCAATGACCATTTAAATGCCCTTAAAGTTGGCGAGTCTACTACTGTTGCAGGCAGGGCGTTCCACGCCCCTACTACTCTCTGAGTAAAGAAACTACCTCTGACATCTGTCCTATATCTATCACCCCTCAACTTAAAGCTATGTCCCCTCGTGTTTGCCATCACCATCCGAGGAAAAAGACTCTCACTATCCACCCTATCTAACCCTCTGATTATCTTATATGTCTCTATTAAGTCACCTCTCCTCCTCCTTCTCTCCAACGAAAACAACCTCAAGTCCCTCAGCCTTTCCTCGTAAGACCTTCCCTCCATACCAGGCAACATCCTAGTAAATCTCCTCTGCACCCTTTCCAAAGCTTCCACATCCTTCCTATAATGCGGTGACCAGAACTGCACACAGTACTCCAGGTGCGGTCTCACCAGAGTTTTGTACAGCTGCAGCATGACCTCGTGGCTCCGAAACTCGATCCCCCTACTAATAAAAGCTAACACACCATATGCCTTCTTAACAGCCCTATTAACCTGGGTAGCAACCTTCAGGGATTTATGTACCTGGACACCAAGATCTCTCTGCTCATCTACACTACCAAGAATCTTCCCATTAGCCCAGTACTCTGCATTCCTGTTACTCCTTCCAAAGTGAATCACCTCACACTTTTCCGCATTAAACTCCATTTGCCATCTCTCAGCCCAGCTCTGCAGCCTATCTATGTCCCTCTGTAACCTACAACATCCTTCGGCACTATCCACAACTCCACCGACCTTCGTGTCATCCGCAAATTTACTAACCCACCCTTCTACACCTTCTTCCAGGTCATTTATAAAAATGACAAACAGCAGTGGCCCCAAAACAGATCCTTGCGGTACACCACTAGTAACTAAACTCCAGGATGAACATTTGCCATCAACCACTACCCTCTGTCTTCTTTCAGCTAGCCAATTTCTGATCCAAAGCTCTAAATCACCTTCAACCCCATACTTCCGTATTTTCTGCAATAGCCTACCGTGGGGAACCTTATCAAACGCCTTACTGAAATCCATATACACCACATCCACTGCTTTACCCTCATCCACCTGTTTGGTCACCTTCTCGAAAAACTCAATAAGGTTTGTGAGGCACGACCTACCCTTCACAAAACCGTGCTGACTATCGCTAATGAACTTAATCTTTTCAAGATGATTATAAATCCTGTCTCTTATAACCTTTTCCAACATTTTACCCACAACCGAAGTAAGGCTCACAGGTCTATAATTACCAGGGCTGTCTCTACTCCCCTTCTTGAACAAGGGGACAACATTTGCTATCCTCCAGTCTTCCGGCACTATTCCTGTCGACAATGACGACATAAAGATCAAGGACAAAGGCTCTGCAATCTCCTCCCTGGCTTCCCAGAGAATCCTAGGATAAATCCCATCTGGCCCAGGGGACTTATCTATTTTCACACTTTCCAAAATTGCTAACACCTCCTCCTTGTGAACCTCAATCCCATCTAGCCTAGTAGTCTGAATCTCAGTATTCTCCTCGACAACATTTTCTTTCTCTACTGTAAAAACTGACGAAAAATATTCATTTAACGCTTCCCCTATCTCCTCTGATTCCACACACAACTTCCCACTACTATCCTTGATTGGCCCTAATCTAACTCTGGTCATTCTTTTATTCCTGATATACCTATAGAAAGCCTTAGGGTTTTCCTTGATCCTATCCGCCAATGACTTCTCGTGTCCTCTCCTTGCTCTTCTTAGCTCTCCCTTTAGATCCTTCCTGGCTAGCTTGTAACTCTCAAGCGCCCTAACTGAGCCTTCACGTCTCATCCTAACATAAGCCTTCTTCTTCCTTTTGACAAGCGCTTCAACTTCTTTAGTAAACCACGGCTCCCTCGCTCGACAACTTCCTCCCTGCCTCACAGGTACATACTTATCAAGGACACGCAGTAGCTGCTCCTTGAATAAGCTCCACATTTCAATTGTGCCCATCCCCTACAGTTTCCTTCCCCATCCTACGCATCCTAAATCTTGCCTAATCGCATCATAATTTCCTTTCCCCCAGCTATAATTCTTGCCCTGCGGTATATACCTGTCCCTGCCCATCGCTAAGGTAAACCTAACCGAATTGTGATCACTATCACCAAAGTGCTCACCGACATCTAAATCTAACACCTGGCCGGGTTCATTACCCAGTACCAAATCCAATGTGGCATCATGTTCGCCCTTCAACTCTGTGCTCCCTGACCTATATTGGCTGATGGTCAGGCAATGTCCCAAGTTTAAAATTCTCATGCTTGTTTTCAAATCCCTGCAATGTCTCAGCCCTTCCCTCTGTCTGTAACTCATCCAGCCCTAAACCCTCCGAGATCGCTGCTCTCCTCCAATTCTG
Source organism: Heterodontus francisci (assembly GCF_036365525.1). NCBI lineage: Eukaryota > Metazoa > Chordata > Chondrichthyes > Heterodontiformes > Heterodontidae > Heterodontus > Heterodontus francisci. The sequence goes on along the minus strand of NC_090375.1, from coordinate 9,242,242 downwards.
GCCTCTTGTGCATCCCCAATTTTAATCACTCTACCACTGGCAGCTATCAGTTGCCTGGGCCCTAAGATCTGGAATTCCCTCCCTAAACCTCTCTATTTCTCCTCCGAAATACCTACCTCTTAGAATAAGATACTGGCTACCTGTCCTCTTATCTCCTTATGTGGCTTGCTGTCAAATCTTGTCTGATAAGACTCCTGTTGTAACGTTTTACAACATTAAAGACACTATGTAAATGTTAAATTGTGGAAAAGGTTTTTTATGTTTAGAAGTGGCGAAATCCTGCTGCTTATAACTTGCATTAAATTAACTGGACTACAATCACTAGGAAAAGATGGGCTGTTTATCTCTTCTCTATTCTCATGCTTTCTTTGTGGGAAACATCAATGTTGTTAGGGATGTTACAAATAATGTCAACATCAAATTGTTAGCCTGTGTTGTTTGCAGTTCACAGGTTCATCATCTGTTTTTCACTTGGTCAAGGCAAGTCTATCCTAAGAATTATAGGAATGGGACGCAACAAAAGAAACAGCAGATAAAGGAGGAAACTTTGCACTTTACGAGCTGTTGGCAGACACCCAGCTTTCTCTATGCCAGGAAGTAACTGCAAACATCATTGTTCAATCTGACTGCACAAACAAAGAATTCTATGTGGGGACTAGATTCTCTGCAAACACTGAGCACAGTGCTTAACCGTGATTAGCAATCGTAGCCCAACAGCAACACTTAAAAAAAAAACAACCAGGTTTGAGACAATACTGTTGAAAGTGTTCATGATATCGATTGGCCCTTCAGTAATGTACGTCCTCTTGCCTGACCAAGCAAACCTGGATGGAGATAACTGAAGAGGTTAGCAACCATGGGATCACCCCCCGGACATGGGTGCTGTGCTACAAGAGGATCAGCAATCTCCTTTATTCTGTCAAGGTGACTGTTCTATAACTCTCTCCGTTTTAGGGACTGCAAGTGGCTATGCAGGAGGAAGCAGGACATGGGGAGGGAGGCAGTACAACTGCCCTGGCAGAGGTTGTTGGGCATCACCTCATCCTGACAGATGCATCTTGGTCACAGGCCACCTTCTGTCACAGCTCACCCCTATTAACTCCCCTGAGAGCAGATGGAAGCATGAGCTACATGTGATACCCAAATAGGGGACGAGGGGCTGCCACTAACAGAATTGACATGTTGATCTCTCTGCGAAGTATGACCAGCTCCCTCTTTCCACTTGCAGAACAAGAGGGCCCATAACAGGAGGGAGACATCCCGAACTGGCGAAGGTATCATTGATCTTCGGCCTTGCTCCACAGCAGAACAGGAGGCATTAGAAATAGTGGGGACCCGGGTCGGCTGCTCCATATCTGATAGAGAGACTGGAGTCTCTGCACAAGAGAGTGAGGACTTCCATTGGCATCAGAAGTGAACTGCGAGACCCACATCATGCAAGGTAGGCATGACAAGATCTGAACAGACTAACCAACACATGTTTGTGTTCTCTCATGCAGGTTGGAGTCCACAGGAGACTTAAGCAGAAGGGGGACAGTCGACAACCTCTGAGGAGGAACCGTAGTCAGAGGAAGCACTGTCCCATGACTCTCCTTCACCCTCCACCAGCACAAATACTTTCACCTTGGTGGGTTTCCGCTTGGCTCTAGAATCAGGGTTTCAAGCTGGTGAGATCACTGCACACGCGCCTTTGTAACTGGCTGAGGCTGAGACAGCCGAGGCCTCGGATTCAGAGGACTGTGGATGGCCAGGCCCATGGCCTAGACTGACGACGAGCCTCTGGAGTCAACAACACAGGGCATGCTGGAGTTGCAGACAGAGATAAGGCAACATCTAGTGGAGATGCCAGAGGCCATGCACAGCCATGATGGAGAAGTCTATCCATATCATGAGTGCTGCCATGTCTCAGGCATGTGAATGTATGGCTTCCTCCATCGAGCGGTTGGCAATCCTCATGGAGAGCCAGATCCCACAAAAGTGCGCAGCCTGCACACCATCTCCTTGGCTATGAGCTTGATGCAGCAGTGGCAAGGTGACAGAAGAATGATGCGCCTGGAGTCTTCTCCAACTCCTCGTCCTTCTCTGGTGAGCAGGGAGGTTCAGGTGCACCGAGTGTGGACACTGGCTTCTCAGCCCCTCCGCCAGTGAGCTCAGCTCCAATAGCTGCAACGCCTGAAGAGAGGCCTGCACCTGTGCAGGACACCTTCAGGCAGCTCGGGCCGTCCAGGCCTCAGGCAGCCAGAGGACACCTTCCAAAGTCATCACAGGCCAAAGGGCCGCTTGATCAGCAGCCTGCCTCCAGCCCAGTTTCTTGCCTCCTTGGCCTGTCACTCAATCTGCCTGGTTCTGGCACAAGGGCTTCAATATCCTGTGCTGCTTGCTCCTCTCCCTCCTCTGCATCTTCGTCATCAGTGGAGGAGTGTCATTCAATCTTGTCCTCATCATGCAAGGCCTCCCCAGTCTGTAGTGCTAGATTGTGCAGAGCACAGCAGACCACAACGATACGCGAGACCCTCGCTGGGGCATACTGCAAGACTCCACCAGATCGATCGAGGAAATGGAATCTCATTTTCAGCAGCCCAATGGCCTGCTCAATGGTTGCTTGGGTGGAGCTGTGGCAAGTGTTGTACCTCTCCTCCACTGCATTGCGATGGATCTTCACAGGCCTGAGTAGCCAAGTCTGCAATGGGTAGCCTTTATCCCCGAGAATCCATCCCTGAAGGGACCTGAAAAACTGTGGCACCTGGGACTGTCAAAGTATGTACCTGAAAAGATCTGCTCCAGAAAAGATCCCAGTGATCCATCTACGTGTACTCGGATGCCAGACTGCATGCCATTTTGGGACACAACATATCTCATCCGTTTTCTTCAAGAATTAACAAGTATTTGGCCAAAAATGTTTTTTGTTTTTTCTTGTATCAGAGCTCTGCAGAGAAAATCTCTTCATTTTTCGGTTAACTGGTGTGTGAGTGTGTGCGTGAGAGGGGCTAAGGTAAAAAGGGGACTTTCATATTTCAATCTGTGTGTCAATGCTTTGCTTTGTTACTGGATAAGTCTTGTTTTGTACTAAACTGATAATTTTGTTGTTTATTAAAGAAGCCTGGTTGCTGTATTTTGTCCAGGGATAAAGAGTATATGATTGACTGCATCAGTAACTGGGTAAACATTTAAATATATGTTGTGGCCTGTGGAGAAGTGGAACTAGAAAAGACTGCAGTCCTCCCACCTTGGTTGTAACAACCAAGAAGGACGAGGGCAGCAGATGCATGGGAACACCACCACCTGCAAGTTCCCCTCCAAGCCACACATCATCCTGACTTGGAAATATGTCACCATTACATCGCTGTCGCCGGGTCAAAATCCTGGAACTCCCTTCCTAACAGCACTGTGGGAGCACCTTCCCCATACAGACTGCAGCGGTTCAAAAAGGCAGCTCATGACCTCTTTCTCAAGGGCAATTAGAGATGGGTATTAAATGCTGGCCTTGCCAGTGACATTCACATCCCATAAATGAATTTTAAAAAATCAGGCAGGTTGCTATGTGTCTGTAAATAAAAGCTGCTCCCTGAGGGCAATAATGTCTCTAAACTAGTGCTTCGATAAATGAAATATTAATACTCACCTTCACATTCATTGGCGGATGAAGTAGTAGCTGGTTGCCATTGTTTCTGACTGTATCCAGGACAACACCAGTCACATGATATTCCACAGGTGTTATGCTGACAACCACACTGCAATCTGAACATCACAACCCTTGTCAGTAACATGCAATCAGAGGCAACTGGTGTCAATGTTTTGAATTGCAGCCAACAAATTACAACAAATAATATTTTACACAGAAACTAGAAATAGACATATTTTACAGATTCACAACTATAAAGGTAATGGTTTAAGGTAATTGGCAATAGAAACAGAGCGGAGATGATGAGAATTTGTTTTATGCAGTAAGTTGTGATCTGGAATGACCTGTCTGAATGGGCGGTGGATGGAGATTCAATAGTAACGGTCAAAAGGGAAATACTTGAAAACAAAAAATATGAAGCACTATGGGGAAAGAGCAGGGGGAGTGAGAACAGCTCTTTCAAAGAGTCAGCACAGGAATAATGGGCCAAACAGTCTCATATGAACATACGAATTACGAGCAGAAGTTCCTGGAGCTTGCTCCGCCATTCAATAAGATCATGATATGTTTGTATCTCGAATTCCACATTCCCATCTACCCCTGATAACCTTTGATTCTTGCCTAACAAGAATCTATCTACCTCCGCCTTAAAAATATTCAATGACCCCGCCTCCACCACCCTCTGATTCAGAGAATTCCAAAGTCGCACAACCCTCAGAGAAAAAATTCACCTCATTTCTGTCCAAAAAGGGCGACTTCTAATTTTAAAACAGTGCCTCCTAGTTTTGGACTCACCCACAAGAGGAAACATCCTCTCCACATCTGCCTTGTCAAGACCGTTCAGGATCTTATATACTTCAATCAAGTCTCCACTCACTCTTCTAAACTCCAGTGAAAATAAGCCCAGTCCGTCCAACTTTTCCTCAGAAGGCAACCCGCTCATTGCAGGTATCAATCTAATAAACCTCCTCTGAACCGTCTCCAATGCATTTACATCCTTCCTTAAATAAGGAGACCAAAACTGCACACAGTATTCGAGATGTGGTCTCACCAATGCCCTGTATAACTGAAGCATAACATCCTTACTTTTATTTTCAATTCCTCTCATAATAAAGGATAGCATTCCATTAGCCTTCTTTATTACTTGCTGTACCTGCAAACTAACTGTTTGTGACTCTTGCACTAGAACATCTAGCTTCCTCTGCACCTCAGATTTCTGCAATCGTTCTCCATTTAAGTAATACTCTGCTTTTTGTATTCTTCCTGCCAAAGTGAACAACTTCACATTTTCCCAATTCTACTCCATCTCCAGATTTTTGCCCACTCACTCAACTTATCTATATCGGTCCTCCCTATGTCCTATTCACAACATACTTTCCTACCTATCTGTGCTGTATGAGTCGATGAACACTGTAAGAAAATGATTCAGCATTAATCTGATTCTTTGATGCGCGTATTTTAGATAGTAGAGAAAGGTATTCTTTCTCGCACCAGCTTCTGTTCACCCACCAGCAATGCCTCAAATTTCAAATCCTCGTCCCTAGCTCTGTAATCTTCTCCAGCCCCACAACCCTCAGATATCTGCACTGATCTAATTCTGGCCTCTTGAGCATCCCCAATTTTAATCACTCCACTATTGGTGCCTGCGCCCTGGGTTGCTTCAGACCTAATGTTAATTGCGTTTAATCATATGCAGGTGGAGGGTGTTAATTAAGGTCTTTCTTGAGTATATATATGTAAAGAAACACCTAATGAAACTGGGTAAAGGTTGAATAAGGAGCTGCATGTTTGTAGTCTTTTTACTTTGTAAAATAAATGCAAGACTGATAAAGACTGGCTCCATCATAATCCTAAAACAACAAGCTTTGTGCAGTATAACATGGTAGTAGAGGATGGTGCCTAAAGGTGAAGGTTGGAAACTAAGACATTTTTTCCAAGTAGAAAACCAAAATCCCAGTGGCTTTTCTCGAAAATGGTAAAATGCAAGTGTAAATTGTCAGGGTATGATTAGCCTCTGATGTTCTCTGAGTCTGAACCATAAGACCAGTGGAAGAATGAAGTGAAAATGTGGACATGGGTTATGTCCCTACCAAGGAAAAAACAAAGTATAGCCTTGGCGGTGTCACTTCCTACCAAAGTAAAATCAGAAGTAATGTGTTTTGTAAACTGGATGCTCATCAGTTGAATACTGATGAAGGTTTGGATGTTCTGTTAGAATTGATTGGTAGAAGGATTAGAGGGGACATGAGGATGATGGGTGTCTGGAATTGCCTGCCAGGAATGGTGGTGGAGGCAGAAACCCTCAATTCTTTTAAAAGGTACTTGGACACGCACCTGAAGTGCTGTAACCTGCAAGGCTATGGACCAAATGCAGGAAGGGGGGATTAGATTGGGCGGCTAGTTTCTTTGGCTGACACGGACACAACGGGCTGAATGGCCTCCTTCTGTGCCGTAAGTTTTCTATGGTTCTAATTCTTGGATAAGATTTACAAGAAAGATGATCTATTAAATGCTATGATGCATGATCAGACTTTGATAGATTTCAGAAAATAGCGGATGGTCCATTTTGGCTTCCTCTTGAAGTCGCCAGCATCACAGATGCCAGTCTTCAGCCAATTAGATTCACTCCACGTGATATCAAGAAACGATTAAAGGCACTGGATACTGCAAAGGCTATGGGCCGTGACAACATTCCGGCAACAGTACTGAAGACCTGTGCTCCAGAACTTGCCGCAACCCTAGCCAAGCAGTTCCAGACAGCTACAACACTGGTATCTACCTGGCAAGGTGGAAAATTGCCCAGATATGTCCTGTACACAAAAAACAGGACAAATCCAACCAGGCCAATTACCGCCCCATCAGTCTACTCTCAATCATCAGTAAAGTTATGGCAGGTGTTGTCGACGGTGCTATCAAGCGGCATTTGTTAGCAACAACCTGCTCACTGACACTCGGTCTGGGTTTCACTAGGGCCACTCAGCTCCTGACCTCATTACAGCCTTGGTTCAAACATGGACAAAAGAGCTGAACTCAAGAGGTGAGGTGAGAGTGACTGCCCTTGACATCAAGATAGCATTTGACCGAGTATGGCATCAAAGAGCCCCAGCAAAACTGAAGTCAATGGGAATCAGGGGGAAAACTCTTCGCTGGAAGGAGTCCTACCTTACACGAAGGAAGATGGCTATGGTTGTTGGAGGTCAATCATCTGAGCTCCAGGACATCACTGCAGGAGTTCCTCAGGGTAGTGTCCTAGGCCCAACTATCGTCAGCTGTTTCATTGATGACCTTCCTTCAATTATAAGGTCAGAAGTGAGGCAGATCGCTGATGATTGCACAATGTTCAGCACCATTCACGATTCCTCAGATACTGAAGCAGTCCGTGTAGAAATGCAGCAAGATTCAGTGGCAAGTAACATTCACGCCACACAAGTGCCAGGCAATGGCCATCTCCAACAAAAGAGAATCTAACCATCTCCCCTTGACATTCAATGGCATTACCATCACTGAATCCCCAACTATCAACATCCTGGGGGTTACCATTGACCAGAAACTGAACTGGAATAGCCATACAAATACCGTGCTTACAAGGGCAGGTGAGAGGCTGGGAATATAATGAATGGCAGAGAATGACTAAAAGGTTAATCAGGAGAAAGAAATTAAAGTATGAGAGGAAGCTAGCTGGAAATGTAAAAACAGATAGCAAGTGTTTCTACAGGTATTTAAAAAAGAAAAGAGTAGGTAAAGTGAGTGTTGGTCGACTAGAGAGTGAGAATGGGGAGTTAATAGTAGATAATAATATGACGGATGAACTAAACAATTATTTTGTTTCTGTCTTCACCATAGAGGATACAAAAAACATTTCAGTAATAGCTGTAAATCAGGAGGTGGAAGGAAGAGAGGAACTTGGTGAAATTACAATCACCAGGGAAGTGATACAGACGAAACTGATGGAGCTGCGGGCTGACAGGTCCCCGGGTCCTGATTGGCTTCATCCTAGGGTCCTAAAAGAGGTGGCTAATGAGGCAGTAGATGCATTGGTGTTAACTTTTCAAAATTCGCTAGATTCTGAAAAGGTTCCATCAGACTGGAGAGTAGCAAATATAACCCTTCTATTCAAGAAGCGAGGGAGGCAGAAAACAGGTAACTATAGGCCAGTTAGCTTGATGTCTGTCGTGGGGAAGGTGTTAGAATCGATCAGTAGGGAGCCTATAGCTGGGCACTTCGAAAAACTCAAGGTAGTTGGGAATAGTCAGCATGGGTTTGTGAAAGAGAAATTGTGTTTCACCAATTTAATGGAGTTCTTTGAAGGAGTAACATGCGCTGTAGATAATGGGGAGCCCATTGACGGACTGTACTTGGATTTCCAGAAGGCATTTGACAAGGTGCCATATAAAAGGTTATTGCACAAAGTAGGAGCTCAAGGTGTTGGGGGTAACATATTAGCATGGATAGATGATTGGCTGGCTGGCAGAAAACAGAGAGTATGCAAACAAAGAACAAAGAACAAAGAAGAACAAAGAAAATTACAGCACAGGCCAGGCCCTTCGGCCCTCCAAGCCTGCGTCGATCCAGATCCTCTATCTAAACCTGTCGCCTATTTTCTAAGGGTCCGTATCTCTTTGCTTCCTGCCCATTCATGTATCTGTCCAGATACATCTTAAAAGACGCTATCGTGCCCGCATCTACCACCTCCGCTGGCAACGCGTTCCAGGCACCCACCACCCTCTGCGTAAAGAACTTTCCACGCATATCCCCCCCTAAACTTTTCCCCTCTCACTTTGAACTCGTGACCCCTTGTAATTGAATCCCCCACTCTGGGAAAAAGCTTCTTGCTATCCACCCTATCTATACCTCTCATGATTTAGTACATCTCAATCAGGTCCCCCCTCAACCTCTGTCTTTCCAATGAAAATAATCCTAATCTACTCAACCTCTCTTCATAGCTTGCGCCCTCCATACCAGGCAACATCCTGGTGAACCTCCTCTGCACCCTCTCCAAAGCATCCACATCCATGCATAAATGGGTCCTTTTCTGATTGGCAGAATGTGATGAGTGGAGTTCCGTAGGGCTCTATGCTGGCACCTCAATGTTTTACAATTTATGTCAATGACTTAGCTGAGGGGAGCGATGGCATGATAGCTAAATTTGCAAATGACACAAAGATAGGTAGGAAAGTATGTTGTGAAGAGGACATAAGGAGCTTGCAGACTGATATAGATAGGTTGGGTGACTGGGCAAAAATCTGGCAGATGGAGTATAATGTGGGAAAATGCGAAATTGTTCACTTTGGCAAGAAGAATAAAAAAGCAGAGTTATACTTAAATGGAGAACGATTGCAGAATTCTGAGGTGCAGAGGGATCTAGATGTTCCAGTGCATGAGTCACAAAAAGTTAGTATGCAGGTACAGCAAGTAATAAAGAAGGCTAATGGAATGTTATCCTTTAATATAAGAGGAACTGAAAATAAAAGTAAGGATGTTATGTTTCAGTTATGCAGGGCATTGGTAAGACCACATCTCAAACGCTGGGTACAGTTTTGGTCTCCTTATTTAAGGAAGGATGTGAATGTGTTGGATGCAGTTCAGAGGAGGTTTACTAGATTGATACCTGGAATGAGCGGGTTGTCTTATGAGGAAAGGTTGGACAGACTGAGCTGGTTTTTACTGACATTTAGAAGAGTGAGGGGAGATTTGATTGAAGTTTATAAGATCCTGAACGGTCTTGAATAGGTGGATATGGAAAGGATGTTTCATCTTGTGGGTGAGTCAAGAACTATTGGGCACTGTTTTAAAATTAAGGGTCACCCTTTTAGGACAGAGATGAGGAGAAATTTTTTCTCTCAGAGGGTTGTGCGATTTTGCAACTCTCTGCCTCAGAAGGTGGTGGAGGCGGGGTCACTGAATATTTTTAAGGCAGAGGTATATAGTTGATTTCTATCAATGCCCCTCATAATTTTGTATACCTCAATCAGGTCCCCCCTCAGCCTTCTCTGCTCTAAGGAAAACACCCCTAGCCTATCCAGTCTCTCTTCATAGCTGAAATGCTCCAGCCCAGGCAACATCCTGGTGAATCTCCTCTGCATCCTCTCCAGTGCAACTGCATCCTTCCTATAGTGCAGCGACCAGAACTGTACACAGTACACTAGATGTGACCTAATTAGCATTTTATACAGCTCCATCATAACCTCCCTGCTCTTATATTCTATGCCTCGGCTAATAAAGGCAAGTATCCCATATGCCTTCCTAAATACCTTATCTACATGTGCTTCTGCCTTTAGTGATCTATGGACAAGTACACCAAGGTCCCTCTGACCCTCTGTACTTCCTAGGGTCCGACCCTTGCCTTGTTAGTCCTCCCAAAATGCATCACCTCACACTTCTCAGGATTAAATTCCATTTGCCACTGGTCCGCCCATCTTACCAGCCCATCTATTTCGTCCTGTAATCTAAGGCTTTCCTCCTCACTATTTACGACACCACCAATTTTCATGTCGTCTGCGAACTTACTGATCATACCTCCTATATTCACGTCTAAATTATGAGGACAGATAAGTCCCCGCGGCCAGATGGGATATACCAAAGGATATTACGGGAAGCGAGGGAAGAGATCGCTGCGTCTTTGGCGATGATCTTTGTGTCCTCACTGTCCACTGGAGTAGTACCGGATGATTGGAGGGTGGCAAATGTTGTTCCCTTGTTCAAGAAAGGGAATAGGGATAACCCTGGGAATTGTAGACCAGTCAGTCTTACGTCGGTAGTGGGCAAATTATTGGAGATGATTCTGAGAGACAGGATTTATGATTATTTGGAAAAGCATGGTTTGATTAGAGATAGTCAGCATGGCTTTGTGAGGGGCAGGTCATGCCTCACAAGCCTTATTGAATTCTTTGAAGATGTGACAAAACACATTGATGAAGAAAGAGCTGTGGATGTGGTGTATATGGATTTTAGCAAGGCGTTTGATAAGGTTTCCCATGGTAGGCTCATTCAGAAGGTGAGGAGGCATGGGATACAGGGGAAGTTGGCTGTCTGGATACAAAATTGGCTGGCCCATAGAAGATAGAGGGTGGTAGAAGATGGAAAGTATTCAGCATGGAGCTCGGTGACCAGTGGTGTTCCGCAGGGATCTGTTCTGGGACCTCTGCTCTTTGTGATTTTTATAAATGACTTGGATAAGGAAGTGGAAGGCTGGGTTAGCAAGTTTGCCGATGACACGAAGGTTGCTGGAGTCGTGGATAGTGTGGAAGGCTGTTGTAGGTTGCAACGGGACATTGACAGGATGCAGAGCTGGGCTGAGAAGTGGCAGATGGAGTTCAACCTGGAAAAGTGTGAAGTGATTCATTTTGGAAGGTCGAATTTGAATGCAGAATACAGGCTTAAAGACAGGATTCTTGGTAGTGTGGAGGAACAGAGAGATCTTGGGGTCCATGTCCATAGATCGCTCAAAGTTGCCACCCAAGTTGATAGGGTTGTTAAGAAGGCGTATGGTGTGTTGGCTTTCATTAACAGGGGGATTGAGTTTAAGAGCCGCGAGGTTATGCTGCAGCTCTATAAGGCCCTGGTTCGACCACACTTGGAATATTGTGTTCAGTTCTGGTCGCCTCATTATAGGAAGGATGTGGAAGCTTTAGAGAGGGTGCAGAGGAGATTTACCAGGATGCTGCCTGGACTGGAGGGCATGTCTTATGAAGAAAGATTGAGGGAGCTAGGGTTTTTCTCATTGGAGCGAAGAAGGATGAGAGGTGACTTGATAGAGGGGTACAAGATGATGAGAGGCATAGATAGAGTGGATAGCCAGAGACTTTTTCCCAGGGTGGGAAGGGCTATCACCAGGGGGCATAATTTTAAGGTGATTGGAGGAAGGTTTCGGGGAGATATCAGAGGTAGGTTCTTTACACAGAGAGTGGTGGGTGCGTGGAATGCGCTGCCAGCGGTAGTAGTAGAAGCAGATACATTAGGGACATTTAAGCGACTCTTGGATCGGTACATGGATGATATTAGAATGAAGGGTAGGTAGTTAGTTTGATCTTAGAGTAGGTTAAAGGTTCGGCACAACATCGTGGGCCGAAGGGCCTGTACTGTGCTGTACTGTTCTATGTTCTATGTTCTATCCCTGATTAATCCCTGCCTCTCCAAGTGGAGATTAATCCTGTCCCTCAGAATTTTTTCCAATAGTTTCTCTTCCACTGATGTTAGACTCACCAGCTGGTAATTACCTGTTTTAACTCTGAGAAAGCAGAGTTTCCCCATCCCCCAACTACATTAAAAATGTTTGGCCCATTTACCACCCACCCCGAATACGCTGAAATTGTAGGGTTGACCCTGTTCCCCCCCACTACACTAAAATTGCTCTTATCCCCTCCACTTCCCCACCTCCGTGGTGCCAGCTTTCCCTGGACAGTAAAGTGAAGGCGCGGGAGTGCTAGCTGATGTTAGACTCACCAGCTGGTAATTACCTGGTTTATCCCTGCTACCCTTCTTGAATAATGGTACCACATTCACTGTCCTCCAGTCCTCTGGTACCTCTCCTGTGGCCAGAGAGGATTTGAAAATTTGTGTCAGAGCACCTGCTATCTCCTCCTCCCTTGCCTCACTCACATAACAGCCTGGGATACATCTCATCTAGGCCTGGGGATTTATCCACTTTTAAGCCTGCTAAAACAGCTAATACCTCCTCCCTTTCAATGCTAATTTATTCAACTATATCACAATCTCCCTCCCTGATCTCTGCACCGACATCGGTCTTCTCCATAGTGAACACAGATGAAAAGTAATCATTTAAAACCTCACCTATGTCCTCTGGCTTCACACACAGATTGCCACTTTGGTCCCTAATGGACCTACTCGTTCCCTGGTTATCCTCTTGCCCTTAATATACTTATAAAACGCCTTGGGATTTTCTTTTATCTTGCCCGTCAGTGTTTTTTCAGGTCCCCTCTTCGCTCCTAATTTCTTTTTTAAGTACCCTCCTACACTTTCTATACTCCTCTAGGGCCTCTGCTGTTTTCAGTGCTTTGAATCTGCTATAAGTCTCCTTTTTTTTCCCTTATCCAATCCTCTATACCCCTTGACATCCAGGGTTCCCTGAACTTGTAGGTTCTACCCTTCACCTTTACAGGAACATGTTGGCCCTGAACTCTATTTCCTTTTTTAATGACTCCCACCAGTCTGATGTAGACTTTCCTACAAGTACCTGCTCCCAGTCCACCTTGGTCAGATCCTGTTTTATCATATTGAAATCGGCCTTCCCCCAATTACCCATGAAACTATCATTGATTGTCATAAAAACCCATCTAGTTCATTAATGTCCTTTAGGGAAAGAAATCTGTCGTCCTTACCTGGTCTGGCCTACATGTGACTCCAGATCCACAGCGATGTGATTGAATCTTAACTGCCCTCTGAAATGGCCTAGCAAGTTGTCAAGGGCAATTAGGGATGGATAACAAACGCTGGCCTTGCCAGCAATACCCACATCCCATGAAAGAATAAAAAAAGGACAGTGGTAATATGAGCTATCATGACATGTAGGACAGTGCTAGCATAACCAACGGCCTATTGCCCTGAAAGGTACTCAGATGACGTATATTCCAGAGGGGTCTAGTGAGTGGAGAGATATGATAATTGTGGGATTTGCAGGAAAATCTATTGGCAAGTTTAAATCTTGGTTGAATGTTCAGGATGCTGGCCAGGAAACTAAGTCCATGGACTGACAGAATTGGGTAAAAGAGTGAAGCTGAACAAAAGGAGTTAGACAGTTGGAGAGAGTTTGGTGTCAATTTTCTGAGGTACCAGATAAGGGACAGCCAGCCTTGTCACATTGATGAATTTATACTGAAAAGGTCCTTGCAGATGGGAGGCTAGTTGCAAGAGGTTTGGAACAGCAACTGGGTAATAGATGTTAGAGTGGACTCTCCCACAGCTTGAAAATCGTTTTAGCTCTTTTGGCCACATATTCATAGAAGTGTAGATCAATTCATATAAAAGCCACATTCTGCAGGGTGATAACTTTTCAGAGAGAAGTGTATCTGAAACTGCCTAAAGAGGCAGCAGATGCAGAAGGAAATCTATGGAAATGAATCAAAGGCCTTAATGATGCTTCCAAGGTGTGTTCAACTAAAAGCAGATCCTGCAATTTTTTATTGGTATCGTAAAGGAAAACTTTCAGGCATCTTCATGATGCATGTTGTGATTTATGGGGTGGTACTGCAGAATTTGAGAAATGTGTTATTAATCAGAGTAGAGTAGAATTAAACATTAGGAGTCAGTCTTGCGGGGCTTTTAAATATATTGGTTTAGATATTAAGCAGAGGAGGTCTGAAATAACTTTATATTAACAATTCTATTTAGAGAGTGTTCCTCCCATCCCAGTTAATCATGCTTAGGTCATCACAGAAAGATGACTATCTTTAAAGAAGAGACAGAGCAATTGCGAAGCTTGATTGGTCAATTAAACTGGTTGTATACTCAGACTAGACCTAATGCTAGGTTTGATGTGTTGGGGTTAATACTATGATGAAACACCCAAAAGTTTAGAATATTTTAAGGGCAAATAAAACATTAAAAAATAAATCTGGAGAAATGCATACTTAAGATTCCATCCTTAGGTGACCTAAAGAATATGAAACTAGTCATTTTTAGTGATGCTTTACATGCTAACCTTGCTGATGGGTATTCTAATGCAGCTGGTTTCATAATATGTTTAATGGTTGAAAACAGGAAATGTTGCCCTATAGCTTGGGAAGCTGAGAAAATAAAGAGGGCTGTTAAAAGTACTTTAGCTTGAGGAGCCAATGGATATGGGGTTCTATTTGTCAAATATTTTAGGTGAGATTCTGTACAAAGGGCATACTGAAGATAAGATACTCATTGAATGTTATGTAGATAATTGTTCCATGTGGGATAATGTACGTTCGACAAAAAACGTGAGCGAGAAAAGGTTATGGATTGACCTTGCTGGATTGAAACAAATGCTGGAGAGAAAGGAAATATCCAAAATTGAATTGGTACATGCAAGTCATCAATTATCTGAAATGTGGTGCAAAGAAACTGTTAGGGGTCCTCGAGGAGGGGCATCTCGCAATGTAATGCTTTGTACAGAATATGGAATGTTTGTGCAAGTTAAACTCTAAATTTTATGTAAAGAAAAAGAAGGTAATCTATTAATTGTGTTTAATCATATGGAGGGTGTTAATTAGGGTCTTACTGAGTATATATAAGGAGACACCTAATGAAACTGGGTGAAGGTTTGAATGAGGAGCTGCATGTTTGTAATCGTTTTACTTTGTAAAATAATTGCAAGACTGAGTAAAGATTGGCTCCAGCATAATCCTTCAACAACAAGCTTTTTGGAGTATAATACCTAAACTCTGGAATTCCTTCCCCACACCTCTCCACCTCTCTCTGTCACTTTCCTCCTTTAAGATGTTCCTTAAAACCTAGTAGCTTGACTAAGCTTCTGGTCATCTGACCTAATGGATGGGATTTTCGCTCCGGGGTGGAAAACAGAGGTTGGTACTGTTTCTGGGTGCTGAACCCACCCCTCGGAGAAAACAGTCAGTTATTGTGATTTTCACGGGGATGCCCTCTTAATTTGCCTGGAGACAGACTTGCCATGCAATTAAGGATTGTGGGCAGGCTCTTGGAGTTGGAGGGCCAAATCAGAGGCCTCCTAGCTTGAAAGGAGTTGGAGGCTGTAATAGTAAGTAAGGGAGAGGGCTCTTGAAGACGGA
Source organism: Heterodontus francisci (assembly GCF_036365525.1). NCBI lineage: Eukaryota > Metazoa > Chordata > Chondrichthyes > Heterodontiformes > Heterodontidae > Heterodontus > Heterodontus francisci. The sequence continues at coordinate 9,226,891 of NC_090375.1, read as the reverse complement.
GGCATCCTTTCTCCAACTCTCACATGGGAGGGAGCCCCTCTACGGGGCAGCTGGTGGCTGCTCTTGCCAGGCCTGCCTGGAGTGCTTCCCACAACCCCCCACCCTGGTCTGCTGTCAGGAGGCCAGCTCCAGGCACTAAACTGGTTCCCCTGGGCCCCTCCACAAGGGGGAACCTGGAGGCCAACTGGAAAATCCCACTCCTGCCCCCCATCCTGCCTCTGCAAAAACAGCCCAGAGGTGGGATGGAGCAAGGGAACCAGCACACTGGACATTGGGGCTATTTTGAGCTCCTGCCTGTCCCCTTTCCCAGCCCCAGTGGGGGCTCAAAATTCAGCCTGATATCTCCTTATGTTGCTCAGTGTCATGTCTTGTTTTATATTGCTCCTGTGAAGCACCTTGGGACGTTTTATTACTGTAATGTATTGTATAATATGCTAATGATGTAATGACTTGATGACATAAATAAACACTTCCTTGAACTGGTCATGCTTGGTGTCCATCTTGTCTGTTCGCGCCACCAAAATATACCACAGAAAATGGCGATGAGGATGAGATAAAAGACTGTCAATATATGCAGCAAACAGCAGCAGGGACTGTGAAAAATATTAACCAGCTTCTGATGATCTACTTGATCGGATGGCTAGTTTGTGCGAAGCCTGAGCCTCAAGCTGTTTCCTCGGTTGAATGGGATGCCGCATGGTCCTAGTGTACAACGGATACAAAGGGCTGGATTTTATTTTCCCACCGCTGAAGAAAATGGTGTGCCGCCACACAGCCGCAATATTGAGCGTGGCAACTCATTTAAATATACAGGTGGCCGCCCCCAATCGCATGGTGGGGGTGGCATCGTAGACACTGGAAACGGGGTCAGCTGCCTCTGCACAGGCACTGGTGCCATTTTTAAAGGGCTGCCTGCCCTGCTCTGAGAAAGCAGAGTTTCCCCGTTTCCCCATCCCCCAACTACGTTAAAAATGTTTGGCCCGTTTACCACCACCTCCCCCCACCCACCCCGAATACGCTGAAATTGTAGGGTTGACCCTGTTCCCCCCCACTACACTAAAATTGCGCTTATCCCTCCCACTTTCCCACCTCCGTGGTGCCAGCTTTCCCTGGACAATAAAGTGAAGGCGCGGGAGTTCTAGCTGTCACACTGAGGATCTGGATCCGACAGTAAGATCATGGGGAATTGGATTTAAATGTATGCATAGAGTTAATTTCAATATTTAAAGTTGGGTCTCATTGCCGAGCCATGAGGGGCCGCCACGGAGCCCCGCTGCTGCCAGTAAGATCAGGCCCGGCAATCCTGGCGCAGGCTCTATGCTGGCCGTGGTCGCTGCCACTGCGATCTTTCGGCCCCCTCCCTCCATGGAGCTGGGAGCCGATGTCGGGAGCTCAACAAAATTCAGCCCAAAATGTTCATTCGGTTAAGAGAATATTTTCAACGACCAGCTAGACTAATTTCAGGTATCACTGTTACAGACAGTCTCAGTAAAGTATTTACTGGGTTACCGTGAATTTGCAAACAGAGCAATATGACTGCGCCCACGGGATACATTGGAAGACTAGGGTCATATGAGAGGACTTGAGAACCATTGTGTTTGTACATTGCAAGAATGGACATTTTTTTCAGACATTTTTGAACTCAAAGGTGATAGTGAAGAGGCCAAAACTCACAATAAGGCAATTTCTGAGCACAAGAAAGCAATTTTGCTAACAGAAATTGGCCTGGAAGTGTATGGCATGGTAACAACCCGTTTTGCTTTCAACAAGGCCAAAGATGTGCCAGTCAAAACAATCATCACCAATTTGAAGGAACATTTCAATCCTAAGCCACTACAGATAACCGAAAGCTACAAATTTGGAACCAGAAATCAGAAAAGTAGTGAAACAGTTGCTCAGTGCATTGTCGCACCGAAGAATTTATCGCTACTTTACAATTTTGGCACATTCTTAGACCTTGCATTACAAGACAGATTTGTTTGTGTATTGGTGGATGGAAGAATCCAATCAATGTTACTTAACACACAAAATCTCACATTTGAGCTCGCATAGAAGATTGCTCTTTCTAAAGAGATGGCATCAAAGAATGCTCGGAAATTTCATCCTATGCCAGTGACTGGTACAGCTTCCGTCCACTGTTATATATATACATTTATGACTTCTCTACACTCTCTCTCTCCCCCAAAGTCTCCGACTTTACAGATTCAGTCTCATCAGAGGTTTGACAACTCTCCCCGATCTGGTGGTAATCTGTCTGCGATGATCAGTAGTCGTTGTAGGATGTCTGGGTTGCTGACTTGGTTTATCATTTCTATGTGTTGTAGTATTCCATTCAGTTTGGGTTTGTTCCTCTTCATCTGTATCTTGGATTACTGGCTGTTGCTTTTGCGGAATAGGAATGATATTTTTGCAATTCCTTCATATGTTCTCTTCATTCATTCGTATAACATTTGAGCGCTGATAGTCCTCCTGTTTATGGATTACTGTACCTTCTCGTTCCAGGTCACGCATCCAAACTTTTTGACCATTGTTTAATTTGGATAATCTTCTCACTCGAAATCTCCTATTATAATTCCGGGTTTGTTGCTTTCTGGAGAAGTTTTCTCTTTCTCGAACTTTCTCGTAGTCTTGAGTCTTCAATCCAGGCATTAATTGTTGAGGCAATACTGGAAGCGGCATTGATTGATAAACTTGGAGTGAGATAGGAAGATCTTCATTTTTCATGAGTAAAGATTTTATGGTTCTCACACCTCGTTTTGCCTCGCCATGGACTGTGGATATCTCGGTGAGCTCATAAGATGCTGAAAGCCCATCTTCAAGGCAAACTGAGTAAAACATTTGTTCACGCACTGTGGTCTGTTGTCTGATAATATTTCATTCGGAAACCCATGTGTTGCAAAGATGTCCATAAAGATTCTGTTAACTAACTCGGTGGTCGTACAATGTAATCATCAGACTTCTTTCTACCTGTAAAAGCAGTCGATAACGATACATGGCTTCCCACCAAACATGAATAAATCCATGCCTAGCCTTTGTCAAGGTTGAGTTGGAAATTGGGTAGTCAACAGCAGTTTGCGCTGTTCTGGCCTCTGTATTACGCATGTCTGACAGTTGTTGATCATGGTCTCGATATCCTTAGATATCCCAGGCCACCGTACCGAAGACTGTGTCCTCGCTCTGCACTTGGTTATACCCAAATGGCCTTGGTGTAATTGCTTTGAGATATCGGATCTCATTGAAGCAGGAATAATAATTCTGACGTTGTAAACTAAAAAATTGTCAATTATGATAAAGTATTTACTACACTCATGGAAAGTCTTTATTGTTCTCCCTCTGAGACTTTCTTGTGGCCACCCATATGTACAATATTGTCTAATGCGAATGCACTCTTCATCATTCTTCTGTGCTTGTTGTATTTCTCACAACTTCTGTGTGCTTGCTGGCCAACTTTGCACTGTGTGTTGCGAGTATGGCTCTATCTCACATACGAAATTCACATCTTCCTGTGATGGATGATCTATGGTTGCCCTCGACAAAGCATCGGCTGATGATCAGATGGAATTGTTTACCTTTGTTTGCTTGACTTCGGCTACCTTCTCAAACAACTGCAACTCCAAACATGCATTCCTGCTCAGTAAAAATAATTCTTGATTGTGTAGAAGGTCTCTACCAGCTGTCTTCCTTTATGCTGAAGAGTTGCTTGGAGTTTGCCTTTTACTCGCAGTTGTGTCTCGCTTGGACCATCCAACTATATATCTGTCGGTTGCAGGTAATGGGCTGAATTTTACCGGCCCCCCAACGCGGGGGTTGCAGCAGGGGGGCCCGTAAAATAGCTCAGGGAGAGGCCCGCCATGGGCCTCGACACTGGGAAGTCCTCGCACCATAATGTCGGCAGCAGCAAAGTCTCATGGTGGCCCCCTCGCCGCACATCAATGGGACCGCCATTTAAATATGTTAATAAATTGAAATGAACGAATTAATGAATTACCTGGTCCCACTGTCTGTCCCACTCCGATATTGGAGTCGGTGGCTGGCACTCCCATGCTGTCGGATCTCCGACCAGTGATATAAGACGGAACACTGGTGGGGAGGTAAGTTCCTCAGTGTAGTGGGGGGGTGCAGTGCAGAGTCAAACCATTTTACTTGGTCTTGGGGGTGGTGGGAAGGGGTAAAGATGAAAGTTTGTGACCTTTGGGGGGGGAAGGTCAGGTGCACAAGGTAAGTATTTTGGGGGGAGAGGGCAAAGAATTAATTGTTTGGTCATTGGTGGGGTGGGAGAGGGGCTTGAAACTCTTACTAAATTTTTTTCAATAGAGTGTAAGTCTCTGTTCCTATAAAAATTTAAATTAAATGTAAGGGCTGGAAGCTCTTTAAAAATGGTGCCGGTGCCTGCGCACTGGTGCCAGACGCTGTTGCTGGACACGGAATGCCTGCCCCCTCCCCGTAATCGGGGTTAGGGGATGGGGGGTGGTAAATGAGCCACAGCATTTAAAATCGCGTCGGCTCTATGGAATAAATCCTGTGCGTGTGTGCTGTCATCTTTGATGCTCGCTGCCGAGATCGGCAATTCAGCCCAATGTCTCTTCACCCATGGCTCTTGGTCAGACAATACCGTGATGCTAGCCCCTGCGTCAAGCTTAAAATTCATGAGGTGTTCATTCACGTAGATGTCTGCTGTCCAGAAATCTTAGTCTGGATTACTGATTTATCCCAAGAACTCTCCTGGTTCTTTCTCTTGTGGATATTGCTTTACTTGATTCACTGCTCTTTGTGTGACGGTCTTGTGCTTTGTATCTTTAAGCACAGAAATGTTGCTGTGGCGTATCTTCTCATAGTGTCCAATTTTTCCATACTTAAAACACTCAGCTTCACTTGCTGGGCACTGCTCTCGTCTGTGGGTCTTCTTGGCTCCACAACATTGGCAAAGTTTTCCTATGTCATGCACCTTCTCACCTGTATGTTTTTTCTGTTCCTCAAAATGTTTCCCTGACTTTGGCTTAACCAGCATTGGACTCCTTCTCATCCATGGCTTGTCTTCAGCTGATAGGATGTCCCTGGTCTGTTTGCGAACTTCAGCCTGTCTTATAATTTGAATGACCTTTTCCAGTGTATGGTCTTCCTTGTATTGCAATAGGTCTGACAAGGATTCATCCGCTATGCCGATGACTATCCTGTCTCTGATTAGTTCTGCCTTTAATTCACTGTATTCGCAACCTTCTGCCAATCTATACAGGTCATTCATATAGGAGTCTACAGATTCACCAATCATCTGCACCCGCTTATTAAATTTGGCTCTTTCCAAAGTTTTATTGGCATGGAGATTAAAATATTTATCAAAAGCTTGACGTGCCTCCTCGAATTTATCGGTAACCTCGTTGATCCCTTGTCTGACAATTACATCATCCACAACCACACCTACTGAATATAGAAAGGTGTTCGCTTGTTCCACTTCAGATTTTATATGGAGTTGCGACAGGATTCTAAACCTTAGGAATCTATACCTCCATAATAGCCAGTTTTGAATCTGATAAAGTCCCGCTTGATTCTGGAAACTCTCAGGTATTCCCAATTTTGGATCCAAATTGCTTTCTTTAATACACTCTTTGGGCGGTGGGGGGGGGGGGTTCCCCTTTCTTTAAGAAACTCTGCTTGTTTGTTTTTTTTTAGGCTTGGTTACTTTACTGGAGGTGTCCCAGTTGTTTTTGAGAGTTCCCCACTATTTTAATAGGCTTTTTAAAAGGATTTTCCCCTTTGAGAAATTCACTTTTTGTTTGTTTTTCAGGCTTGTTTGCCTTCATGGAGGCGTCCCCAATGTCTTCAGGGGTTTACTGCACTTTTCAGGAGTTCCTGCGCTTTTCAGGGGTTTCCCGCTCTTCACCCTCGCATTCAGCCCAAGTGAAGGATTGGGTTTTTCCCCGTTTTTTCACTTTTTTGAGCATAATGTCTTTAGAAAATTATTTTAAGCTTTTAAAAGTGCTTTTAAACAGATCCACGACCATCGGTATCATGACTCATCCAATCGCTGGATTCTCCTTGCAGGCCACCACGCTTCAGTGGCGCAGCCTGTATTTCTGTGTTCTGACTCACCACAGCTGCAGAGGTCTTCACAGCCTCTTCTGAAGGTAAGTAGTTTCTTACTGTACTGGGTCAGTATTTATCTTGAAACTTCTGTTGTTCACCAAGTGTTTCTTCCAAAGGTAAGGAGTTCTTCAAGTTCTCCTGGTCACTTTCACTGCTGTTTTACTGCTGCTTTACCACTGCCACCATTTGGGTTTAGTTGTGTTTGTATTAGTGGCATTCTAGAGAAAGTCATAAACTCCAGTAAAAGTTAACTAACAACTCTTTATTATTTACAGTTACTAAATATACTCTCCATAAGCCACCTAAGCTAGCATCTTTCATGCTGCAAAACCTTCTTCTTCTCAAGCCTATCCCATGTGACGGTTACATCATCGTTCGTACAGTGGAAGGAGTCTCTCTCGATGCCTTTGGTATCAACCCTTTACATCCTTATATTACAATAATGACATGATGTCATGATGTAAATAAACACTTCCTTGAACTGGCCATGACTGGTGTCCAGCTTGTCTGTTAGCGCCATTCAAATCGACTACAATTATATGAAGGGTGCTATATAAATATAGGCTGTTCTTGTTATTTTCAAATCCCTCCATGACCCTCCCCCCCCCCCCCATTCTCTGTAAACTCCTCCAGCCCAACAACCCTCTGAGATCTCTATGCTCGTCCAATTCTGGCTTCTTGAGCATCCCTGATTTTGCTTGCTATACCATCGGTTGCCTGGGTCCTAAGTTTTGGATTCCCTCCCTAAACCTCTCACCTCTTTTAAACACTCTTAAAACCTACTCCTTTTACCTAGCTTTTGGTCAAATATCCTAATATTTCTTTATGCGTCAAATTTTTCCTGAAAATGCTTCTGTGAAATGTCTTGGGCCATAGTTGTTGTTGTCAGCCAACTTACTCAGCTCAGAGTAATGTGAATGTGTTGGCTGGATTCCTGCAAGCGTTAGGGAGCCCACCTCAGAATAGAAAGGGAACTTGCTGCTTGAAAAAGTGTTAAAAACTGAGGTTGAAGATAAACTTATATTTAAGTTCTGATTTGCAGCAGCAAGTAGATTCAGGTATACTGCAGGATAGTTTCAAAAGATGATTTCGGTATTTCATTCTGCATCTAATGCAGTGCATTGAGTTTCCGCATGATTTATGCCCAATTCTCAGGGTAATCTCGGGGGAGTTACATGAAATAGCATTAAAGATCGCAGAGTTTTACACTGGAGTATCACGATCTTTTGTGCTGGTTCAAAAGAACATTCACCCGAAGCAGTCCTCTCCCACAAAACTGGTCACAGATTGGAATGATGAGTTTTCGCTGACTGTGCTTGTTCGGATATGTTTATCACATTGCGCCCAGATTCACGGGAACATAAGCACCTCTCATCACATGACTCCAGCATTAATCACCGGTATCTGCAGTGACCATGCAGTCAATTGAAATCTGATCCAGCGTTGTTTCTCTTGATGGTGCTGCAAGTACTGTAAATTCAGTTTGAACCAGTCTAAATTCAGTCAATTGAAGCAGTGTGGGGGGACACCTATAGGGTTTCAATTGACTGCTGATCACAAGTCCAAGGCACTAAGGGCAGATCAAAGCATCCAATTCAAGCCAATTAAAAAGTAAGAGCAAGAGCATTAAATCAGGCAGTTGGATAATGGTTCATTTCCCAGCAATCCCACTCCTCTTTGTTATGTTGGAAAATGCTCTGTTCCACTCATCAATCGATACAATTGATTATGCTGCTGAATTGCACTGATTTGTGAGAGATTTTATGTTGAGGCTTATGCAAATAAGTTTACTTGAAAACTTGAGTACAATTTAATTTCTGCAAACCCAACATGATGTCGGCCACATTCTGAGCGCATTTTGCTGATTGCGCCTTTAAACTTCCAACAGGGTTCAAAATGGTGAAAAACCTTGTGTTAATGTACAACTAACAAATTAAATGACAACTTACTGAAATGGGTTTTCTGGGCTCTTTGCATGGCAAATGTCAGCATGCCCATTGCAAACACATCGACCTCCAACACTGATGTCCTTGATGCTGTAATAATACTGAGAAAACAAGCACAACAAATGACTAAACATTACCTTCATTTCTTTTTTGTCAGCAAAGAGGATTAACTTGCTGGCTTACTACAATTAAAAAGAGTCCACTATTATTGTACAGCTTATCATTGAACTGACTATTGAAAATAAAGTAAATAGCTTTCCTTCCAAATCTAGCCTGAAACGATGGGATAAAGTCTCTCTCTGATACAACAATCACTGTATAGAGTGACTCTGATGGCGAAAGCTACCCTCGAAGGCAAGCATGGTGCAGAGCGTGAGGATATAGGGGTTTGCTGGGCTTCCCATGGAATCAACTCATGTTATAGCTTTTGAAAAGTGGAGATGATGATGGACGCAAAGGGACTGGTGGTCTGAGGTGCATTTGTTTTAATGCAAGAAGTGTAGTAGGTAAGGCAGATGAACTTAGGGCTTGGATTAGTACCTGGGAGTATGATGTTATTGCTATTACTGAGACTTGGTTGAGGGAAATATCCCAGGATATCGATGCTTCAGGCGGGATAGAGAGGGAGGTAAAAGGGGTGGAGGAGTTGCATTACTGGTCAAAGAGGATATCACAGCTGTGCTGAAGGAGGGCACAATGGAGGACTCGAGCAGTGAGGCAATATGGGCAGAACTCAGAAATAGGAAGGGTGCGGTAACAATGTTGGGGCTGTACTACAGGCCTCCCAACAACGAGTGTGAGATAGAGGTACAAATATGTAAACAGATTATGGAAAGATGTAGGAGCAACAGGGTGGTGGTGATAGGAGATTTTAATTTTCCCAACATTGACTGGGATTCACTTAGTGTTAGAGGTCTAGATGGAGCAGAATTTGTAAGGAGCATCCAGGAGGGTTTTCTAGAGCAGTATGTAAATAGTCCAACTCGGGAAGGGGCCATACTGGACCTGGTGTTGGGGAATGAGGCCGGCCAGGTTGTTGAAGTTTCAGTAGGGGACAACTTTGGGAATAGTGATCACAATTCCGTAAGTTTTAGAATACTCATGGACAAAGACGAGAGTGGTCCTAAAGGAAGAGTGCTAAATTGGGGGAAGGCCAACTATACCAAATTTCGGCAGGAGCTGGGGAATGTAGATTGGGAGCAGCTGTTTGAAGATAAATCCACATTTGATATGTGGGAGGCTTTTAAAGAGAGGTTGATTAGCGTGCAGGAGAGACATGTTCCTGTGAAAATGAGGGATAGAAATGGCAAGATTAGGGAACCATCGATGACAGGTGAAATTGTGAGACTAGCTAAGAGGAAAAAGGAAGCATACATAAGGTCTAGGAGGCTGAAGAAAGACGAAGCTTTGAAAGAATATCGGGAATGTAGGACCAATCTGAAACGAGGAATTAAGAGGGCTAAAAGGGGTCATGAAATATCTTGAGCAAACAGGGTTAAGGAAAATCCCAAAGCCTTTTATTCATATATAAGGAGCAAGAGGGTAACTAGAGAAAGGATTGGCCCACTCAAGGACAAAGGAGGAAAGTTATGCGTGGAGTCAGAGAAAATGGGTGAGATTCTAAACGAGTACTTTGCATCGGTATTCACCGAGGAGAGGGACATGACGGATGTTGAGGTTAGGGACAGATGTTTGATTACTCTAGGTCAAGTCGGCATAAGGAGAGAGGAAGTGTTGGGTATTCTAAAAGGCATTAAGGTGGACAAGTCCCCAGGTCCGGATGGGACCTATCCCAGGTTACTGAGGGAAGCGAGAGAGGAAATAGCTGGGGCCTTAACAGATATCTTTGCAGCATCCTTAAACACGGGTGAGGTCCTGGAGGACTGGAGAATTGCTAATGTTGTCCCCTTGTTTAAGAAGGGTAGCAGGGATAATCCAGGTAATTATAGACCAGTGAGCCTGACGTCAGTGGGAGGGAAGCTGCTGGAGAAGATACTGAGGGATAGGATCTATTCCCATTTGGAAGAAAATGGGCTTATTAGTGATAGGCAACATGGTTTTGTGCAGGGAAGGTCATGTCTTACCAACTTAATAGAATTCTTTGAGGAAGTGACAAAGTTGATTGAAGAGGGAAGGGCTGTAGATGTCATATACATGGACTTCAGTAAGGCGTTTGATAAGGTTCCCCATGGTAGGCTGATGGAGAAAGTGAAGTCGCATGGGGTCCAGGGTGTACTAGCTAGATGGATAAAGAACTGGCTGGGCAACAGGAGACATAGAATAGCAGTGGAAGGGAGTTTCTCAAAATGGAGACGTGTGACCAGTGGTGTTCCACAGGGATCCGTGCTGGGACCACTGTTGCTTGTGATATACATAAATGATTTGGAGGAAAGCATAGGTGGTTTGATTAGCAAGTTTGCAGACGACACTAAGATTGGTGGAGTAGCAGATAGTGAAGGGGACTGTCAGAGAATACAGCAGAATATAGATAGATTGGAGAGTTGGGCAGAGAAATGGCAGATGGAGTTCAATCAGGGCAAATGCGAGGTGATGCATTTTGGAAGATCCAATTCAAGAGTGAACTATACAGTAAATGGAAAAGTCCTGGGGAAAATTGATGTACAGAAAGATTTGGGTGTTCAGGTCCATTGTTCCCTGAAGGTGGCAACGCAGGTCAATAGAGTGGTCAAGAAGGCATACGGCATGCTTTCCTTCATCGGACGGGGTATTGAGTACAAGGGTTGGCAGGTCATGTTACAGTTGTATAAGACTTTGGTTCGGCCACATTTGGAATACTGCGTGCAGTTCTGGTCGCCACATTACCAAAAGGATGTAGATGCTTTGGAGAGGGTGCAGAGGAGGTTCACCAGGATGTTGCCTGGTATGGAGGGCGCTAGCTATGAAGAGAGGTTGAGTAGATTAGGATTATTTTCATTAGAAAGATGGAGGTTGAGGGGGGACCTGATTGAGGTGTACAAAATCATGAGAGGTATAGACAGGGTGGATAGCAAGAAGCTTTTTCCCAGAGTGGGGGATTCAGTTACTAGGGGTCACGAGTTCAAAGTGAGAGGGGAAAAGTTTAGGGGGGATATGCGTGGAAAGTTCTTTACGCAGAGGGTGGTGGGTGCCTGGAACGCGTTGCCAGCGGAGGTGGTAGACGCGGGCATGATAGCGTCTTTTAAGATGTATCTAGACAGATACATGAATGGGCAGGAAGCAAAGAGATAGGCGACATGTTTAGATAGAGGATCTGGATCGGCGCAGGCTTGGAGGGCCGAAGGGCCTGTTCCTGTGCTGTAATTTTCTTTGTTCTTTGAGATGTTTCATTTGGAGTTCGTGGGATAGTCATGCTATTTGAGAAGGAGCTTGTCTGTGAGCTGCTGAAGGGGAATAATCTGGCTTTGGTTGAGAACCTAACCCAACGTTTTATGATTCCTTTGTCACATCAAGTTTGGTGCCAATTGTAAAGAAGTAAAAAAAAAGTAAGATTTGCATTTATATAGCATTTTTCATGACCTCAGGACACCCCAAAGTGCTTCACTTCTTGAAGTTGTAACATAAGAAACACAGCATCCAATTTGTGCACAGGAAGATCCTACAAACAGCAATGTGATAATGACCAGATCAGTGATGACGATGAGAACAAAGAACAAAAGAACAAAGAACAGCACAGCACAGGAACAGCCCATTCGGCCTTCCAAGCCTGCGCCGATCTTGATGCCTGTCTAAACTAAAACCTTCTGCACTCCCGGGGACTGTATCCCTCTATTCCCATCCTATTCATGCATTTGTCAAGATGCCTCTTAAACGTCGTTATCGTACCTGCTTCCACCACCTCCCCGGCAGCAAGTTCCAGGCACTCACCACCCTCTGTGTAAAGAACTTGCCTCGCACATCCCCTCTAAACTTTGCCCCTCGCACCTTAAACCTATGTCCCCTAGTAACTGACTCTTCCACCCTGGGAAAAAGCTTCTGACTATCCACCCTGTCCATGCCACTCATAACTTTGTAAACCTCTGTCATGTCGCCCCTCCACCTCCGTCGATCCAGTGAAAATAATCCGAGTTTATCCAACCTCTCCTCATAGCGAATACCCTCCAGACCAGGCAACATCCTGGTAAACCTCTTCTGCACCCTCTCCAAAGCCTCCACATGCTTCTGGTAGTGTGGCGACCAGAATTGCACGCAATATTCCAAGTGTGGCCTAACTAAGGTTCTGTACAGCTGCAGCATGACTTGCCAATTTTTATACTCTATGCCCCGACCGATGAAGGCAAGCATGCCATATGCCTTCTTGACTACCTTATCCACCTGCATTGCCACTTTCAGTGACCTGAGGACTTGTACGCCTCGATCTCTCTGCCTGTCAATACTCCTAAGGGTTCTGCCATTTACTGTATACTTCCCACCTCTATTAGACCTTCCAAAATGCATTATCTCACATTTGTCCGGATTAAACTCCATCTGCCATTTCTCCATCCAAGTCTCCAACCGATCTATAATCCTGCTGCATCCTCTGACAATCCTCATCACTATCCGCAACTCCACCAACCTTTGTGTCGTCCGCAAACTTACTAATCAGACCAGCTACATTTTCCTCCAAATCATTTATATATACTACAAACAGCAAAGGTCCCAGCACTGATCCCTGCGGAACACCACTAGTCACATCCCTCCATTCAGAAAAGCACCCTTCCGCTGCTACCCTCTGTCTTCTATGACCGAGCCAGTTCTGTATCCATCTTGCCAGCTCACCTCTGATTCCGTGTGACTTCACCTTTTGTACCAGTCTGCCATGAGGGACCTTGTCAAAGGCTTTACTGAAGTCCATATAGATAACATCCACTGCCCTTCCTTCACCAACCATCTTCGTCACTTCCTCAAAAAACTTGATCAAGTTAGTGAGACACGACCTCCCCTTCACAAAACCATGCTGCCTCTCGCTAATAAGTTCATTTGTTTCCGAATGGGAGTAAATCCTGTCCCGAAGAATCCTCTCCAATAATTTCCCTGCCACTGACGTAAGGCTCACCGGCCTGCAATTTCCTGGATTATCCTTGCTACTCTTCTCAATCAAAGGATCAACATTGGCTATTCTCCAGTCCTCTGGGACCTCACCTGTAGCCAATGAGGATATAAAAATTTCTGTCAAGGCCCCAGCAATTTCTTCCCTTGCCTCCCTCAATATTTTGGGGTAGATCCCATCAGGCCCTGGGGACTTATCTACCTTAATGTCTTTCAAGACGCCCAACACCTCCTCCTTTTTGATATCGACATGACCCAGAATATCTACACTCCCTACCCTCGACTCATCATTCACCAAGTCCTTCTCTTTGGTGAATACTGATGCAAAGTACTCATTTAGTACCTCACCCATTTCCTCTGGCTACACGCATAGATTCCCTCCTTTGTCCTCGAGTGGACTAACCCTTTCCCTGGCTACCCTCTTGCTCTTATAAAAAGCCTTGGGATTTTCCTTAATCCTGTTCGCCAATGACTTTTCATGACCCCTTTTAGCCCTCCTGACTCCTTGCTTAAGTTCCTTCCTTCTCTCTTTATATTCCTCAATGGATTCATCTGTTCCCAGCCTTCTAGCCCTTACGAATGCTTCCTTTTTCTTTTTCGACTAGGCTCACAATATCCCTCGTTATCCAAGGTTCCTGAAACTTGCCAAACTTATCCTTCATCCTCACAGGAACATGCCAGTCCTGGATTCTAATCAACTGACGTTTGAAAGACTCCCACATGTCAGATGTTGATTTACCCTCAAACAGCTGCTCCCAATCTAAATTCTTCAGTTCCTGCCTAATATTGTTGTAATTAGCCTTCCCCCAATTTAGCACCTTCACCCGAGGACTACTCTTATCCTTATCCACAAGTACCTTAAAACTTACAGAATTATTGTCACTGTTCCCGAAATGCTCCCCTACTGAGACTTCGACCACTTGGCTGGGCTCATTCCCCAATACCAGGTCCAGTACGGCCCCATCCTTAGTTGGACTATCTACATATTGTTTCAAGAAGCCCTCCTGGATGCTCTTTACAAATTCTGCCCCATCCAAGCCCCTAGCACTAAGTGAGTCCCAGTCAATATAGGGGAAGTTAAAATCACCCACCACTACAACCCTGTTGCTTTTACATCTTTCCAAAATCTGTCTACATATCTGCTCCTCTATCTCCTGCTGGCTGTTGAGAGGCCTGTAGTAAACCCCCAACATGTGACTGCATCCTTCCTATTCCTGAGCTCTACCCATATTGCCTCGCTGCATGATCCCCTCTGAGGTGTCCTCTTGCAGTACAGCTGTGATTGAACAGTAAATGCAACTCCCCCACCCCTTTTACATCCCTTTCTCTCCCGCCTGAAGCATCTAAATCCTGGAATGTTTAGCTGCCAATCCTGTCCTTCCTTCAACCAAGTCTCTGTAATAGCAACAACATCATAGTTCCAAGTACTAATCCAAGCTCTAAGTTCATCTGCCTTACCTGTTATACTTCTCGTATTGAAACAAATGCACTTCAGACCACCAGTCCCGCTGTGCTCAGCAACATCTCCCTGCCTGCTCTTCCTCTCAGTCTTACTGGCCTTATTCACTAGTTCCTATGAGGGATAAATGTTGGGCAGGACACCAGCAAGATCTCTGCTGCTCTTCTACAAAATAGCACTGTGGGATCTTTTACATCCACCCGAGAGCGCAGACAGGCCTTCAGTTTAACATTTTGTCTGAAAGACAGCACCTTCGCCAGTGCAGCACTGCCTCGGTACTGCTGTTTGAGTGTCAGCGAAAATTTTTGCTCAAGTTTCTGGAGCAGGGATTGAACCTCTGACCTTCTAACTGAAAGGTGAGAGAGGTACCCACTGAGCCTGAAACAATACCTTTTTCACCATCACAATAGCACTACTTTAGCTCCTCTGCATCAAATTGCAATCCAATATTTGCAGATCCATAATCTCAAATGAAAGCATTCCCTTATGCTTCTATGGCCATACCACACAACCATATGAATTAGGTCTTCCAACAGGCCAGGACACATAGTTCTGACGTTCCAGCTTGCAAAGCGAAGGGCTGGTACCTTTCTTTTCCTTTTTCGTGTTGTTTGGTGCGGTGTATCAGTCCACCTTTCGGGCAATGACCCTGAGCTCCAAGCACCCATTGAAGCAGGTAGACTGTGGCGGGACAGAACCTTATTGACCGGGGGCTGCCCGGTTTGAGGCGGGCGGTAGCTGTCCAGTGAGGTGCAATGACCTCTCCCACCGACAAAGGCAACCCGTGGCGCCCAGTTTCTACGCCAATTTATCTGGACTTATAACCCGTAACTGCTGCCTTCCGTGTTGTTTCAGTCGCTGTGAGGCAACTATGGAGTGACCTCTCCATGGCGCATGCCTGGGCAAATTTATGGAGGTTGAGAGTTGCCCAGTCGTCAAAACCCCACTCTCGGCCTTTCTGGTGGGGTCCAAAGGAGTGCAGGGTACGACATTTGGCACCAGTATGGCTGCAGGAACTGCCGGAAACATGCCAAAGGTGACACATGACCGCCTACGGGGTTCCGCTCCGGACTATCTGTTAGGGTTTACTCCCTTAGCCTTGGTCTCTCCCGAGATGCCCACAAGGCAGTGGGGTTGTTAGGGCCCCTACACAGGTGTAGGATGCTGCCGGTGGGAGGAGGGGATGCGAGGGGGAGGGGTGGAGGGAGGGGGTTGCGAGGGGGAGCTGGGAAGGGGGCTGTAAGGGGGTGGGGGGGGTGCAGGGGAAGGGGGTGTGGGGGGGAAGATGGTGCGAGGAGGGGGGCTGGGACGGGGTTGTGAGGGGGTGAGCTGAGAGGGTGGAGCAGGGAAGGGGATGGGGGGGTGGAGGGGGGAAAAGGGGAGGGGAAGGGGGGGAAAGGGGGGGCGGAAAGTGGGAGGGGGGAAAGCGGGTGCAGGTAATAAGCCATTTCCTCAGTGCCCACCATCGACGTCCGGAAAGCTCATCCACGTCCTTCGGGAGGTGAAGCATCTTTTGGCAGACTTACAGAGGTGATTACATTCGCTAAGGGTTTTTTTGCAGTGGTTTGTATAAAGGCATACAGCATTGCCGACAGTTCGCTGCAGATGCTCTCCGAGCCATCTCCCGCGGGCGCTTTGAAGTTGCGGCCGGGGGACCGTTCGTGGATTTTTTTGGGTGTTCGGGGCACCTTTTCTCAAGACTTCCCTAGGGTTCCGCTGCACCTTCTTCACCTCAATGGACTTACCGCACGCCGGAAGACCGCCATCATTAACAACAAGCTCAGTAGACTTAATGTAGACATTGCAGCACTTCAGGAGACGCGCATCCCCGCGAGTGGATCTCTAGCAGAGCAAGACTACACCTTCTTCTGGCAGGGCAGGGATCCTGAAGAACCAAGACAGCATGGAGTGGGCTTCGCCATCAGAAACTCCTTGCTCAGCATGATCGAGCCTCCCTCAAATGGCTCGGAACGCATACTGTTCACCACCTCTGGTCCAGTACACCTACTCAGCATCTACGCTCCAACACTCTGCTCCCCACCTGAAGCTAAAGACCAGTTCTACGAGGAACTCCATAACATCATTAGCAGCATCCCCAACACCGAACACCTATTCCAGCTGGGGGACTTTAATGCCAGGGTTGGGCCGACCATGACTCATGGCCTTCCTGCCTTGGGCGCTATGGCGTTGGAAGGATGAATGAGAACGGGCAGAGACTGCTTGAGTTGTGTACCTATCATAACCTCTGCATCACCAACTCGTTCTTTCACACTAAACCCTGTCACCAGGTTTCATGGAGGCACCCAAGATCGCGTCGTTGGCACCAGCTAGACCTCATTGTCACAAGGCGAGCCGCCTTAAACAGTGTTCAAATCACACGCAGCTTCCACAGTGTGGACTGCGACACCGACCACTCCCTGGTGTGCAGCAAGGTTAGACTCAGACCAAAGAAGTTGCATCATTCCAAGCAGAAGGGCCACCCGCGCATCAACACGAGCAGAATTTCTCACCCACAGCTGTTACAAAAATTTCTAAATTCACTTGTAACAGCCCTTCAAAACACTCCCACAGGGGATGCTGAGACCAAGTGGGCCCACTTCAGAGACGCCATCTATGAGTCAGCTTTGACCACCTACGGCAAAAGTGCGAAGAGAAATGCAGACTGGTTTCAATCTCACAATGAAGAGCTGGAACCTGTCATCACCGCTAAGCGCATTGCACTGTTTAACATCCGCAGCACTTAAAGCAGCCAGAAGCACTGCACAAACAACAGCCAGGCGCTGCACAAATGACTACTGGCAACACCTATGCAGTCATATTCAGCTGGCCTCAGACACCGGAAACATCCGAGGAATGTATGATGGCGTGAAGAGAGCTCTTGGGCCAACCATCAAGAAGATCGCCCCCCTCAAATCTAAATCAGGGGACATAATTACTGACCAACACAAACAAATGGACCGCTGGGTTGAGCACTACCTAGAACTGTACTCCAGGGAGAATGCTGTCACTGAGACTGCCCTCAAAGCAGTCCAGCCTCTACCAGTCATGGATGAGCTGGACATACAGCCAACCAAATCGGAACTCAGTGATGCCATTGATTCTCTAGCCAGCGGAAAAACCCCTGGGAAGGACAGCATTACCCCTGAAATAATCAAGAGTGCCAAGCCTGTTATACTCTCAGCACTACATGAACTGCTATGCCTGTGCTGGGACGAGGGAGCAGTACCCCAGGACATGCGCGATGCCAACATCATCACCCTCTATAAAAACAAAGGTGACCGTGGTGACTGCAACAACTACCGCGGAATCTCCACGCTCAGCATAGTGGGGAAAGTCTTTGCTCGAGTCGCTCTGAACAGGCTCCAGAAGCTGGCCGAGCGCGTCTACCCTGAGGCACAGTGTGACTTTCGTGCAGAGAGATCAACCGTTGACATGCTGTTCTCCCCTCGTCAGATACAGGAGAAATGCCGCGAACAACAGATGCCCCTCTACATTGCTTTCATTGATCTAACCAAAGCCTTTGACCTCGTCAGCAGACGTGGTCTCTTCAGACTACTGGAAAAGATTGAATGTCCACCAAAGCTACTAAGTATCATCACCTCATTCCATGACAATATGAAAGGCACAATTCAACATGGTGGCTCCTCATCAGAGCCCTTTCCTATCCTGAGTGGCGTGAAACAGGGCTGTGTTCTCGCACCCACACTTTTGGATTTTCTTCTCCCTGCTGCTTTCACATGCGTTCAAGTCCTCTGAAGAAGGAATTTTCCTCCACATAAGATCAGGGGGCAGGTTGTTCAACCTTGCCCGTCTAAGAGCGAAGTCCAAAGTACGGAAAGTCCTCATCAGGGAACTCCTCTTTGCTGACGATGCTGCTTTAACATCTCACACTGAAGTGTGTCTGCAGAGTCTCATCGACAGGTTTGCGGCTGCCTGCAATGAATTTGGCCTAACCATCAGCCTCAAGAAAACGAACATCATGGGGCAGGACGTCAGAAATGCTCCATCCATCAATATTGGTGACCACGCTCTGGGAGTGGTTCAAGAGTTCACCTATCTAGGCTCAACTATCACCAGTAACCTGTCTCTAGATGCAGAAATCAACAAGCGCATGGGAAAGGCTTCCACTGCTCTGTCCAGACTAGCCAAGAGAGTGTGGGAAAATGGCGCACTGACACGGAACACAAAAGTCCGAGTGTATCAGGCCTGTGTCCTCAGTACCTTGCTCTATGGCAGCGAGGCCTGGACAACGTATGTCAGCCAAGAGCGACGTCTCAATTCATTCCATCTTCGCTGTCTCCGGAGAATCCTTGGCATCAGGTGGCAGGACCATATCTCCAACACAGAAGTCCTCGAGGCGGCCAACATCCCCAGCTTGTACACACTACTGAGTCAGCGGCGCTTGAGATGGCTTGGCCATGTGAGCCGCATGGAAGATGGCAGGATCCCCAAAGACACATTGTACAGCGAGCTCGCCACTGGTATCAGACCCACCGGCCGTCCATGTATCCGCTTTAAAGACGTCTGCAAACGCGACATGAAATCCTGTGACATTGATCACAAGTCGTGGGAGTCAGTTGCCAGCGTTCGCCAGAGCTGGCAGGCAGCCATAAAGATGGGGCTAAAATGTGGCGAGTCGAAGAGACTTAGTAGTTGGCAGGAAAAAAGACAGAGGCGCAAGGGGAGAGCCAACTGTGCAACAGCCCCGACAAACAAATTTCTCTGCAGCACCTGTGGAAGAGCCTGTCACTCTAGAATTGGCCTTTATAGCCACTCCAGGCGCTGCTTCACAAACCACTGACCACCTCCAGGCGCGTATCCATTGTCTCTCGAGATAAGGAGGCCAAAGAAGATATGAATTAGGAACAGAAGTAGGCCATTTGGCCTGTCGAGCCTGCTCCGCCATTCAATAAGATTATGGTTGATCTGTTTGTGTCGGGAATTCCACACTCCCATCTACCCCCGATAATCTCTGATTCCCTTGTCTAACAAAAATTTATCTACCTCCGCCTTAAAAATATTCAATGACTCCACCGCCACCACCTTCTGAGGGAGAGAATTCCAAAGTTGCACAACCCTCCGAGAGAAAAAATTTCTCCTCATCTCTGTCCAAAAAGGGCAACCCCTAACATTAAAACAGTGCCCCCTAGTTCTGGACTTACCCACAAGAGGAAACATCCTTTCCACATCCACCTTGTCACGCCAATTCAAGATCTTATATACTTCAATCAAGTCTCCCTTCACGCTTCTAACCTCCAGTGAAAACAAGCCCAGTCTGTCCAACCTTTTCTCATAAGACAATCTGCTCACTGCAGGTAGCAATCTGGTAAACCTCCTCTGAACCGCCTCCAATGCATTCAATTCCTTCCTTAAATTCTTTTGGGCCTCCTTATCTCGAGAGACAATGGATACGCGCCTGGAGGTGGTCAGTGGTTTGTGAAGCAGCGCCTGGAGTGGCTATAAAGGCCAATTCTGGAGTGACAGGCTCTTCCACAGGTGCTGCAGAGAAATTTGTTTGTTGGGGCTGTTGCACAGTTGGCTCTCCCCTTGCGCCTCTGTCTTTTTTCCTGCCAACTACTAAGTCTCTTCGACTCGCCACAATTTAGCCCTGTCTTTATGGCTGCCCGCCAGCTCTGGCGAATGCTGGCAACTGACTCCCACGACTTGTGATCAATGTCACACGATTTCATGTCGCGTTTGCAGACGTCTTTATAACGGAGACATGGACGGCCGGTGGGTCTGATACCAGTGGCGAGCTCGCTGTACAATGTGTCTTTGGGGATCCTGCCATCTTCCATGCGGCTCACATGGCCAAGCCATCTCAAGCGCCGCTGACTCAGTAGTGTGTATAAGCTGGGGATGTTGGCCGCTTCAAGGACTTCTGTGTTGGAGATATAGTCCTGCCACCTGATGCCAAGTATTCTCCGAAGGCAGCGAAGATGGAATGAATTGAGACGTCGCTCTTGGCTGGCATACGTTGTCCAGGCCTCGCTGCCGTAGAGCAAGGTACTGAGGACACAGGCCTGATACACTCGGACTTTTGTGTTCCGTGTCAGTGCGCCATTTTCCCACACTCTCTTGGCCAGTCTGAACATAGCAGTGGAAGCCTTACCCATGCGCTTGTTGATTTCTGCATCTAGAGACAGGTTACTGGTGATAGTTGAGCCTAGGTAGGTGAACTCTTGAACCACTTCCAGAGCGTGGTCGCCAATATTGATGGATGGAGCATTTCTGACATCCTGCCCCATGATGTTCGTTTTCTTGAGGCTGATGGTTAGGCCAAATTCATTGCAGGCAGACGCAAACCTGTCGATGAGACTCTGCAGGCATTCTTCAGTGTGAGATGTTAAAGCAGCATCGTCAGCAAAGAGGAGTTCTCTGATGAGGACTTTCCGTACTTTGGACTTCGCTCTTAGACGGGCAAGGTTGAACAACCTGCCCCCTGATCTTGTGTGGAGGAAAATTCCTTCTTCAGAGGATTTGAACGCATGTGAAAGCAGCAGGGAGAAGAAAATCCCAAAAAGTGTGGGTGCGAGAACACAGCCCTGTTTCACACCACTCAGGATAGGAAAGGGCTCTGATGAGGAGCCACCATGTTGAATTGTGCCTTTCATATTGTCATGGAATGAGGTGATGATACTTAGTAGCTTTGGTGGACATCCGATCTTTTCTAGTAGTCTGAAGAGACCACGTCTGCTGACGAGGTCAAAGGCTTTGGTGAGATCAATGAAAGCAATGTAGAGGGGCATCTGTTGTTCACGGCATTTCTCCTGTATCTGACGAAGGGAGAACAGCATGTCAATAGTCGATCTCTCTGCACGAAAGCCACACTGTGCCTCAGGGTAGACGCGCTCGGCCAGCTTCTGGAGCCTGTTCAGAGCGACTCGAGCAAAGACTTTCCCCACTATGCTGAGCAGGGAGATTCCACGGTAGTTGTTGCAGTCACCGCGGTCACCTTTGTTTTTATAGAGGGTGATGATGTTGGCATCGCGCATGTCCTGGGGTACTGCTCCCTCGTCCCAGCACAGGCATAGCAGTTCATGTAGTGCTGAGAGTATAGCAGGCTTGGCACTCTTGATTATTTCAGGGGTAATGCTGTCCTTCCCAGGGGCTTTTCCGCTGGCTAGGGAATCAATGGCATCACTGAGTTCCGATTTGGTTGGCTGTATGTCCAGCTCATCCATGACTGGTAGAGGCTGGGCTGCATTGAGGGCAGTCTCAGTGACAGCATTCTCCCTGGAGTACAGTTCTAGGTAGTGCTCAACCCAGCGGTCCATCTGTTTGCGTTGGTCAGTGATTATGTCCCCCGATTTAGATTTGAGGGGGGTGATCTTCTTGATGGTTGGTCCAAGAGCTCTCTTCATGCCATCATACATTCCTCTGATGTTTCCGGTGTCTGAGGCCAGCTGAATATGACTGCATAGGTGTTGCCAGTAGTCGTTTGCGCAACGCCTAGCTGTTCTTTGTGCAGTACTTCTGGCTGCTTTAAGTGCTGCGGATGTTAAATCGCTGGGGGCTTTCGAGCACTGCAGGTAGCAATCTGGTAAACCTCCTCTGAACCGCCTCCAATGCATTCAATTCCTTCCTTAAATAAGGAGACCAAAACTGCACACAGTATTCGAGATGTGGTCTCACCAATGCCTTGCATAACTGAAGCATAACATCCTTACTTTTATTTTCAATTCCTCTCATAATAAAGGATAGCATTCCATTAACCTTCTTTATTACTTGCGGTACCTGCATACTAACTTTTTGTGACTCATGCACTAGAACACCTAGCTCTCTCTGCACCTCAGAATTCTGCAGTCATTCCCTATTTAAGAAATACTCTGCTTTTTTATTCTTCCTGCCAAAGTGAACAACTTCACATTTTCCTACATTATAGTCCATCTGCCAGATTTTTGTCCACTCACTCAACCTATCTATATCAGTCTACAACCTCTTTATGTCCTCTTCACAACATACTTTCCTACCTATCTTTGTGTCATCTGCAAATTTAGCTATCATGCCATCGCTCCCCTCATCTAAGTCATTGATATATACATTGTAAAAAGCTGAGGCCCCAGCACAGACCCCTATGGGACACCACTCGTTACATTCTGACAATCAGAAATGGACCCATTTATGCATAACGTATGTTTTCTGCCAGCCAGCCAATCTTCTATCCATGCTAATATGTTACCCCTTACACCATGAGCACTTTGCGCAATAACCTTTTATGTGGCACTTTGTCAATTGCCTTCTGGAAATTCAAGTACAATACATCAACGGGCTTCCTTTATCCACAGCGCATGCTACTCCTTCAAAGGACTCTAACAAATTGGTTTAACATGATTTCCCTTTCACAAAACCATGCTGTCTAATTCTGATCACCTTGAGTTTGCTTAAGTACCCAGCTACAACCTCCTTAATGATCGATACGAACATCTTCCCCGTGACAGACGTCAAGCTAACTAGCCTGCAGTTACCTGTTTTCTGCCTCCCCCACTTCTTGAATAGAGGGTTATATTTGCTACTTTCCAGTCTGATGGAATCTTTCCAGAATCTGGTGAATTTTGAAAAATTAACATCAACGTATCTACTACCTCATTAGTGACCTCTTTTAAGACCCTAGGATGAACCCCAATAGGACCCGGGGACTTATCAGCCCGCAGCTCCATCAGTTTGCTCAGTACCGCTTACCTGGTGATTGTAATTTCACCAAGTTCCTCTCTTCCTTTCACCTCCTGATTTACAGCTATTACTGGAATGTTTTTTGTATCCTCTGTGGTGAAGACAGAAGCAAAATATTTGTTCATTTCATCTGCCATTTCCTTATTTCCACTATTAACTCCCCATTCTCACTCTCTGGAGGACCAACACTCACTTTACTTACTCTTTTTCTTTTTAAATACCTGTGGAAACTTTTGCTATCTGTTTTTACATTTCTAGCTAGCTTTCTCTCGTACTCTAATTTCTTTCTCCTGATTACCCTTTTAGCCATTCTCTGCCATTCTTGATATTCTGACCAACCATCTGACCTGCCACTCATCTTTGCACAATTATATGCTTTTTCCTTAAGTTTGATGTTTTCCTTCACTTCTTTAGTTAACCACGGATGGTGGGTCCTCCCCTTAGAATTTTTCTTTATAGTAGGAATATACAAAGGTTTACTAGACTAATACCTGGAACGGGTGGGCTATGTTACGTGTAAAGATTGGGCAGGCTAGGCTTGTATCCGTTGGAATTTAGAAGAGTAAGAGGCGACTTGACTGAAATATACAAGATCCTGAGGGGTCTTGACAGGGTGGACGTGGAAAGGATGTTTCCCTTTGTGGGAGAATCTAGAACTAGGGGTCACCGTTTAAAAATAAGGGGTCGCCCAATTAAGGCAGAGATGGAGAGAAATTTGTTCTCTCAGAGGGTTGTGAGTCTTTGGAATTTCTTCCTCAAAAGGTGGTGGAAGCAGAGTCTTTGAATATTTTTAAGGCAGAGGTAGATAGATGCTTGATAAGCAAGGGGGTGAAAGGTTATCGGGGTAGGTAGAAATGGGGAGTAATCAGTTAAGCCATGAACGTATTGAATGGTGGAGCAGGCTCGAAGGGCTGAGTGACCTACTCCTGCTCCTAATTCGTATGTACTCATTCTGAGTATTCTGGAATATCCCCTTAAATGTCTGCCACTGCTTCTCCTTTGAACTATCTCCTAGCCTAGCAACATAGGTCACTTCAGCTAGCTCAGCTTTCATGTCCACATAGTTGCCCTTATTTAAGTTTAAAATACTAGCCTTAGACCCACTCCTCTCTCTTTCAAACTTGATGTAAAATTCATACTGTGGTCACTGCTACCTCATGGTGCCTTTACTCTGAGGTCATTAATTAATCCTGTCAAATTACACAATACCAAGTCTAATATAACCTGTGCTCTGGTTGGTCCAGAACACGCTGCTCTAAGAAACTATCTCAAAAGCATTCTATGAATTCCTCATCCAGGCTACTATTGCCAATCTGATTTTTCCAGTTCATATGTCGATTATAATCACCCATGATTATTGCTGTCCCTTTAACACATGCACCCAATATTTCTTCTTGGATTGCAGTTACTATTAAGGGGCATGTAGACCACTCCCACTAGTAACCTCTTTCCCCTACTATTCCTCATCTCCATCCAAATCGATTCTGCATCCTGATCTCCTGAACCAAGGTGATCTCTAACTATTGCACCAATGCCATCCTTGATTAACAGTGCTACCCCTCCACCTTTATCTAGCTTCCTGTTCTTCTTGAAAGTTTATATGCCCCTCAATATTGAGGACCCAATCCTGGTCATCCTGCAGCCATATCTCTGTAATGGCTATCAGATCGTATTTATTTACTTCAATGTGTGCTATCAGTTCATCTACTTTGTTATGAATGCTATGTGTATTCAGATACAGAGCCTTTAGGTTTGTAACATCTAGTCTTGACTGTTGATGTGTTCTTAGGTTTTCTCTCTCTGTCCCTTCCTGCCATTCTCTGACTTTCATTTCCCATATTACTATTCTGCTCTCCTGCCTTGGCTCTACCCCTTGATTTTCTACAACTACCCAAGCTTGATCCCTCTCCCCGCTTATTCAGTTTACCAGCAAAGTTCAGGTGCAGACCGTCCCAACGGTACACTTTCCCCAGTACTGGTGCCAGTGCTCCACAAACCAAAACCCACTTCTCCCACACCAGTCTTTGAGCTGCATATTTACTTCACTAATCTAATTGCAGTATTCTGTATTGAGTTAGCACTGCACATACCCTTCGAGTGACGGTAGGATCCTTTTGAGTCTTGGATATCAGGTGACCCAGTAAGGTGTTGGTCCTAAGAAATCGAAGTCTGATATTTGTAGCCTTTGTGAATTCTCTTAACACAGGAGAATCATTGAAGTTTGTGGATCCTGGACGACCATTCACCAAAGATATAACAATCTAAGGAAAGTATTGTCATTAGAAGATAGTACAAGTTTTTTATGTAGAACTAATGGTGGATTAAGCAAAATTCATTTTTAACTCAAAAAATAGAATTAAACTACACAGAAGGCCATTCAGCCCATTGTGGCCCTTTGAACGAGCTGTCCAATTAGTCCCACTCCCCCTGCTCTTTCCCCACAGCCCTGCAATTTTCTCCTTCTCAAATATTTATCCAATGCCCCTTTGAAAGTTATTACTGAATCTACTTTCACCACTCTTTCAGGCGCGCAGATCACAACAACTCGCTGCGTAAAAACTATTCTCCTCATCTCTCCTCTGGTTCTTTTGCCAATTATCCTAAATCTGTGTCCTCTGGTTACTGACCCCCCTGTCAGTGGAAACAGTTTGTCCTTTTTTACGCTTATCAGAATTTTGCAAACTTCTAGTCAATCTCCACTTGTATAAATAATTATTTGAAATAACAGCTTTAGGCAGTTTCTGCACAGTTATATGATGCATTACAACTTCAGCATCAACAACAGATTCATTTGTTTGTTCTTAGATAACACTGACTACAGATGTCTAGTTAATTCTTACTTACCAGTAGTCTGTAAAAAGTAAGTTTAATTTTAGCATACATCATTGAGCTCATTCACGAAAAGTGCTTCTTGATTTCAACTCAGCCTCTTACCTCGCCATTCTCGAGTGGTAAAATCCGTGAATATTCTGTAGTGCAGATGACGTCATCATCTCTTGTAATCCGTCCACGGGCTCTTGTTCCAAATAAATCCTCGCAATCGCGCTTGGAATCTGGAACATAAATTGAGCCAAACAGCACCTTGTTGAAACTCTTGAGATTTATTTGTAATAACTTGACGTCTGCCACTACGTGACTTCACTTCCCACGGCCATTGTGCTCTGCTCGCCAGGTACTCAAGCTGTGCGTTTCTGAATTCCTGGCAGAGTTTGTGCCAGGAATGGCAGCTTGATGGTGCAAAGCTTGACCGAAACACACTGAGCTCATCATAGGTAGAGGTCATTTAAGCAATGACATAAACTCCCAATGCAATTTTGGTTTGTGCTGTTAGCTCATCAAATTATGAGATGCAGAAAATCTGGCTTACAGCTTAAATTTAAAGGGATGCGCCTACTTAAACATAAACGGTTACGCATAGGGACAAATATTTGTTTCGGCTTTCGTAAGGTTCAAAATGTATTTTAAATAATTTTCAGCCTATGCCTATGCAGAAGGGAGTTGGCGAAAGGGAAGGAAAATGAAAAGGCAATAATGTTAAATGGAATCCAACATAGCGGCATCAAATTAAGTCATTCCACAAGTGATGGACAACATGTTTGGTAGCTGGCAAAGTAGACATGTTGTGGGATGAGATGGGTGAAAATAGAGTTGTATTGTTTGGTACTTTGGGGCACTGTTACCAAAGAACAGCAGTGGATCTTGTCTGCAATGAGGTAATGACCAATCTCAACGCTTCTACAGTACACAGGTTTCATCTACGATGCTGTAGACCACACAGTAAAGGTTCTGTACTGGTCAAGCTGATAACTCCTTTCCACAACAATTGTGATCTCAGCTGTGACTCAGTGGGTATCACTCTCCCCCTCTAAGTCAGAAGATCATGGGTTCCCGTCCTACTTCAGAGACTTAAGCACAAAATCCAGGCTGACACTCCAGTGCAGTACTGAGGGAGCACTGCACTGTTGGCGGTGCCGTCTTTTAGATGAGCTATTAAACAGAGACCCTGTTTGCCCCCCTCAGGTGGATGTAAAAGATCCCATGGAGTTCTCCCCAGTGTCTGACTAATATTTATTCCTCAACCAACATCAATTTAGGTCATCTGATTATCATATTGCTGTTTGTGGGAACTTACTGTGCACAAATTGGCTGCTGAGTTTCCTACGTTACATCAGTACCTACAATTCAAAGGTAACTAATTGCCTTTAAAGCCCTTTGGGGTGTCCTGAGGTCAAGGTCATGAAAGGCGCTATATAAGTGCAAATCTTTCTTCTTCTTGTGATGAATATGTTGACCTTTTCAGACAGGCTGCTATCATCGACTTGATTCATCTATGGACAACCAACTCACTGATTTTGCAAATGTGACCAATGGTGACTTGGAGGATCTAGTGGCATAAAAAGCTTAACGCAGTAATGAACCTTCAGGCTCCAGGGGGAAATGTTTATGTAGTTATGTAGTTTATGTACAAATTGTCTGCATTCCGCCCTTCAAGATATGGTATAGCAATGGGGCAAGCTCTTGTGTGAAATGGAATCACCAAAGGCAAGTGATGTGTCCGGGAAGGACTGTCTAGGCCAGAAATAGTGGGACCTGTGGCAAAGACGGGTGTGCATATAAGGTGCAATTTACAATTACACCTGTCTTTCTTGTCTATATTGTTTATGAATAATGTGAACATCAGGAATGATGAGAACAGAAGGAGACTGCACAAAACTCCATTAGTCACTGCTTCGCAGTCGGCTTCTTTTCAATTTTTCAGTTTATCTTTGTATTTCCAAGGAACAAAGGAACAGGAAGAGGCCATTCATCCCCTCAAGCATATTCTGCCGTAGGAGTCTACATGAGTCCCATACTTGATCTGGCCCACCTTCATTTCCGGCCCCACTGGCTCTAAGTGGACAGGAAACCCGCTTCCTTACCAATTAAGGGCTTACTCATTTGAAAATCTGAATCAGTTTCCCATCGAAGGCAGGTTTCTGACCCAAAACCAGACCCAGTTCCTGTTTCTTGCCTCTGTAATGAAAATCCAACCCCACAGGTTTTTTAAACTGCACTATTAATTTGGTCTCCCACCTTGAAAAATTTCTGTACCTGAACCTCTCTGCTCCCCTTTGTAAAACTTTATTATGGAGTGTAAAAGCAATCTATTGTTCAGAGCAAAGGTCACAGACCTCAAATGTTAACTCTGTTTCTCTGTCCACAGATGCTCCCAGACTTGCTGAGGGTTTCCAGCATTTTGTGTTTTTATTTATTATTTGGTGTGTGTCCTCTCCTTTTCCTCATTTCCAAAATGTATCACCTCAATTTTTTCTACATTGTATTTCAGCTTATATCGATCGGCTCAATCTACTAACCTATCCACATCCTCCTGAAGTCACTGAGTGTCCTCTTCACTATAACCACAATCCTAGACAAAATGGGAAAATGGGCAGACACATGGCAGGTGAAATTTATGGCAGGAAAGTGTGAAGTGATGTATTTTGGTCGGAAGAAAAAGAGGCAATATGAATTAAATGGTACAATTTTAAAGGGGGTGCAAGAACAGAGGGAGAATTTTGTTGAGCTCCTGATGTCAGGCTCCATGGCGGGGATGGGGGCCGGAAGATCACAGCGGCAGCATCCCGCCATGGAACCCAACGCTGGGATTGCCAGGACCGATCGTCCTGTCGACGGCAAGGCTCTGTGGTGGCCCCCCGCTGCTTGGCAATGGGACCAGTCTTTAAATATTTAAATAAACCTCATGAATACATTTACCTACAATTTCTTGCGATTTTACTGGCTGTATGGAATCTTCCGTGCGATGGCCGGCACTCACGAGCCTTCACTTTCCAGTCCAGGGTAAGCTGGTGCCACCGAGGTGCCGAAGGGGAGAACTTAGGATTTTTAGTATGGGGGGGGTGAAATGGGGTCAACTCTGCATTTCCTGTTTGGGGGGTGCGGGAAGGAGTGACCTCCGCATTTTATGCAGTTGTGTGGGAGAGGTGTCAAATGTTCAATGTAAGTATTTTGGGGGGGAAGAACAGGGTGGCCATTTATTTTTCACTGTATTGAGGATACAGAAACTTATTTATAGTGTAGTGGGGGGTGGAGTATAGTGTTCAACTGTGCAGGTCTGGCAGCCCTTTAAAAGTGGCACCAGCACCTGTGCAGAGGCAGCTGACGCCGTTCACTCAACTCAGAGCTCACCCCGCCACGTGATTGGGGGACCCTACCTGAATATTTAAATGAGCCGCCGCGCGCTAGATCACGGTGGCATGGCCCGTGTGTGCGGGCCGCCATTTTTTTCACCCGCCACTGCTCCTGGTGGCAGGAAAAGAAAATGCAGCCGAGAGAGACCTGAAGGTGTATATACACAAATCTATGAAGGTGATAGGTCAATTTGATAAGGCAGTTTAAAAAAGAAGTATGGGATCCTTGGCTTTATAAATAGAGTATAATAGAGAATAAAAGCAAGGAAGCTATGGTAAACCTTTATAAAACGCTGGTTAGGCCTCAGCTGGAGCATTGTGTCCAATTCTGGGCACCATACTTTGAAGGATGTCAAGAACTTGCAGAGGGTGTGGAGGAGATTTACTCGAATAACACCAGTGATGTGGGACTTCAGTTACATAGAGAAACTAGAGAAGCTGGGATTGTTCTCCTTGGAGCAGAGAAGGTTAATGAGAGATTCAGTAGAGACACCCCAAAAAAAATCCATTGACCATAAATTGTTGTTTCCTGTCCTTTAAGTAACTTCCTATCCACATATTACTCTGTGTCTGCATAATGTCTACACTAAAGAATTGAAAAATGTGATATAATCACTGCACATTTATTGAAAAATAATCAATAGCCTTTTGTCCAACCGCATCAATGTTATGGAGAGTTTCTTTAACTTGAGCATTAATAAAGGTTGGAACAGCCATCATTCAGCAGACATCCAATTCTAATATTAGAACAATGCTCATACTATATAAAATCAGCATTCCTTGCCTTGTCGATGATGGAAATTGTGCTGAAACATACCTAGTTCCAAATAAACCAAAAGAGAAGAGTTGGACAGCAACAAAAGGCCAATTACCCTTCCTCTGTACTATCAAGGCTTCCAATATGTTAGCTGTACTATCTGACCCTAGCACTTCTAGGTCTAACCAGCTGCAGATATACATAACAGTAATTCTGTCAACTATTTCAATAACTGCAGATCAATGCCAATAAAAAGACTGGGAAAGCATCCACATATAGAAGGTCCTTGCATAAACAAAAATAACTACAACTTGCTCTGTCACTGTACTATTGATTTTAAAATGTTAGAATAATGTCACGAAAGTACTTCCACTTTTTGTTTAATTTTGAGGACTTGTGTTTTAAAACTGAAATAAAGGATTCCATAGATGCTGGACTTTGTGTTTTTTTTTTAAAAGAAGTCATCGTAAGGTCTTTTGGACTTGGTTTGTAAACTGGAAGTCACCTGTCCTCTGGAGAAGTCACCTGGAGAAGATGTTTACAGAGAAGTGGCAAATCAAGATTGTTTTTGATTTCGCTTTGGACAGAGTTGGAGTTTTAAAAACCAACCTGAAGGACAAAACCCCAGCTTAGCCTGTTCCATCTCTTTGAAAAGCCTGCCAGTTTTTCTATCCCTTTGGGAAGCTCTTGAAAGCGAGTGTAAGAAGTACAGAAATTGATGATGCATTCCTCTTGAAAGGCCTGCTTGAAACCCCAGTTGCTGGTTTCTCCTGAGATGCTGGAAAAACCTGCCGGATAAATCCTCGACACCACCTGAACAAGTTGCTCCAAAGAAAGATCCCCGTGACAGCCATCTACGCGTATTTGGGACGCCAAACCAAAAAAGAGACAACTGACGGCTTTCCATAGCTTCACTTTTTTTCTTCAAGAATTAGCAAGTATTTGGCCAAAGTATTCCTTTTTTTCTTTTCTTTGTAACAGAGGGGCTAAGGTAAAAAGGGAACTTTCACAGTTTAATGTGCTAATGCTTTGCTTCATTACTGATCAAGTCTTGTTTTATAATAAACGGATCATTTTGTTGTTTATTAAAGACACCTGGGTGGTGTATTTTATTTTGAGATAAAAATAGAGTCTATGAGTGACCATATCGGTAACGGGGTAAACATTTAAATATATGTTGTGACCTGTGGAGAAGTGGAAATAGAAAAAATGGTGCACTCCTCCCATCTCGGTCTTAACAATAATTTTGCCTTGATTGCCTATAATAGTTTTGGTTAGAACATTTCAGGAGAATGATGAAAGTTCTTTGAGG
Organism: Heterodontus francisci; assembly: GCF_036365525.1. Classification (NCBI taxonomy): domain Eukaryota; kingdom Metazoa; phylum Chordata; class Chondrichthyes; order Heterodontiformes; family Heterodontidae; genus Heterodontus; species Heterodontus francisci. Next base: position 9,195,450 of record NC_090375.1, on the reverse strand, counting down.
GAGTTACATGTGCTGTGGATAAAGGGGAACTGGTGGATGTATTGTACTTAGATTTCCAGAAGGCATTTGATAAAGTGCCACATCAAAGTTTATTGCAGAAAATAAAAGCTCATGGTGTAGGGGGTAACATATTGGCATGGATAGAAGATTGGCTAGCTAACAGGAAACAGAGAGTAGGGATAAATAGGTCATTTTCTGGTTGGCAAGATGTTATGAGTGGTGTGCCACAGGTATCTGTGTTGGGGCCTCAACATTTTACAATTTATATAAATGGCTTAGATGAAGGGAGCAAAGGTATGGTTGCTAAATTTGCTGATGACACAAAAATATGTAGGAAAGTAACATGCGAAGAGGACTTAAGGGAGCTACAAAGGGATATAGATAGGTTAAGTGAGTGGGCAAAGACCTGGCAAATGGAGTATAATGTGGGAAAATGGGAAATTGTCCACATTGGCAGGAAGAATAAAAAATGGTGAGAGATTGCAGAGCTCTGAGATGCAGAGGGATCTGGGTGTCCCAGTGCATGAATTGCAAAAGGTTAGTATGCAGATACAGCAAGTAATAAGGAAAGCTAAATGAATGTTATCGTTTATCACGAGGGGAATTGAATACAAAAGTAGGGAGGTTATGCTTCAGCTATACAGGGCATTGGTGAGACCACATCTGGAGTACTGTGTACAGTACTGGTCTCCTTATTTAAGGAAGGATGTAAATGCGTTGGAGGCAGTACAGAGAAGGTTTATTGGACTAATACCTGGAATAGGCAGGCTGTCTTATGAAGAAAGATTGGGCAGGCTAGGCTTGTATCCGTTGGAATTTAGAAGAGTAAGAGGCGACTTGATTGAAACATACAAGATCCTGAGGGGTCTTGACAGGGCGGATGTGGAAAGGATGTTTCCTCTTGTGGGAGAATCTAGAACTAGGGGTCACTGTTTAAAAATAAGGGGTTGCCAATTTAAGACAAAGATGAGCAGAAATTGTTTCTCAGAGGGTCGTGAGTCTTTGAAATTCTCTTCCTCAAAAGGCGGTAGAAGCAGAGTTTTTGAATATTTTTAAGGCAGAGGTAGATAGATTCTTGATAAGCAAGGGGGTTGAAGGTTTTCGGGGGTAGGTGGAAATGTGGAGCAATCAGTTCAGCCATGAACTTACTGAATGGCGGAGCAGGCAAAAGAGGTAGAGATTAAGATAAAGAAGAAAAAGTGTGTTTAGGACAGATGCCAGGTAGAAAATACTATTGAGAACCAGACTGAATATAGAAGGCCCAGAGGAGAAGTGAGAAAGCAAATAAGAGAAGCAAAGAGCGAGCAAGAAAAGAGATTGGCAGCTGGCATTAAAGGGAATCCCAAAGTTTTCTATAGACATATAAATAGTAAAAAGGTGGTAAAAGGAGGAGTTGGGCCAACTAGGGACCAGAAAGGGGATTTACACATGGAGGCAGAGGGCATAGCTGAGGTATTAAATGAATACTTTGTATCTGTCTTCACCAAGGAAGAAGATGCAACCCAGGCAATGGTGAAAGAGGAGGTAATTCAGACATTACAAGGGTTTAAAATTGATAAGGAGGGTGCATTAGATAGGCTGTCAGTACTTAAAGTGGATAAAGCACCAGGAACAGATGAGATGCATCCAGGATACTGAGGGAAGTGAGGGTGGAAATCACTGAGGCACTGGCTGTAATTTTTCAGTCTTCTTTAGACTTGGGGGTGATGCCAGAGGACTGGAGAATTGCAAATGTTACACACTTGTTCAAAAAAGTGTGTAAAGATAAGCCCAGCAACTACAGGTCAGTCAGTGAAACATCATTGGTGGGAAACTTCTAGAAAGAATAATTAGAGACAAAATTAATAGTTCTGTGGACAAATACGGGTTAATTAAAGAAAGCCAGCATGGATTTCTTAAGGGAAAATCATGTTTAACTAACTTGCTGGAGTTTTTTGAGGAGGTAACAGAGAGCGTTGATGAGGACAATGCAGTTGTTGTGGCGTACATGGACTTTCAAAAGGCGTTTGGTACAGTGTCACACAACAGACATATGAGCAAAGTTATAGCTCATGTAATAAAAGGGACAGTATCAACATGGATACGGAGTTGGCTGAGTGACAGGAAACAAAAGCGTCGTGGTTAATGGATGTTTTTCAGCCTGGAGGAAGGTTTGTAGTGGAATTCCCCAGGCGTCAGTGTTGGAACCCTTGCTTTTCCTGATATATATTAATGACCTAGACCTTGGTGTACAGGGAACAATTCTGAAGTTTGCGGATGATATGAAACTTGGAAGCATTGTGAACTGTGAGGAGGCTGGTACAGAACTGCAAAAGGACATAGACAAGTTGGTGGAATGGGTGGCAGATGAAGTTCAATGCAGAGAAATGTGAGGTGGTTCATTTTGATAGGAAGAACATGGAGAGACAATATAGAATAAAGGCTACAATTCTAAAGGGGGTGCAGGAGCAGAGGGACCTGGGTGTATATGTGCATAAGTCATTGAAGGTGGCAGGACAGGTTGAGAGCATATCCTTGGCTTTATTAATAGAGGCAGAGAGTATAAGAGCAAGGAAGTTATGCTAAACTTGTATAAGACACCAGTTCGGCCTCAGCTGGAGTATTGCTCCAGTTCTGGACGACACACTTCAGGAAAGATGTGAGGGCACTGGAGAGAGTACAGAAAAGATTCACGAGAATGATTCAAGGGATGAAGAACTTCAAATACCAAGATAAATGGGAGAACTTGGGACTGTTTTCCTTGTAGAAGAGAAGGCTGAGCGATGATTTGATAGAGGTATTCAAAATCATGAGGAGTCTGGACAGAGTAGATAGAAAGAAACTGTTCCCACTCGTGAAAGGATCGAGAACAAGAGGGGACAGATTTAAAGTATTTGGTAAGAGAAGCAAAAGTGACATGAGGGAAAACTTTTCACGCAGAGGGTGGCTAAGGTCTGCAATGCGCTGCCTGAGAGTGTGGTGGAGGCAGGTTCAACTGAAGCATTCAAAAGGGATTTAAACAGTTATATGAAAAGGAAAAATGTGCAGGGTTACGGGGAGAAGGCGGGGAATGGTACGAAGTGAATTGCTCTTTCAGAGAACCAGTGCAGACATGATGGGCTGAATGGCCTCCTTCTGCACTGTAACAATTCTGTGATTCTGTGTGATTTGGAGATGCTGTCAGACCTGCTGAGTTTTTCCAGCATTTTCTGTTTTTATTTCAGATTTCCAGCAACAGCAGTATTTTACTTTTGATTCAGAAAAGAAACTCAATTTGCAATTTGACCAATCTTGCAGTTTGTAAAAGTAACAAGAAAACAAAGTAAAATCTTGAGATGTAGAACTTTTGAGACTTACGAGCAAAGTACTGCCATGGGCTGTAGGATCTTCCAAAGTCAACTGATCTTTCAAGGACCCAAAGGTCAGGACGTGGAGAGTTAGCAAACTTGATAAGAATATAAGCCACATGAAAGAGCTGTTAAGAAGACATATGTATTCATTAATATTAATTCAACAGCACCTGCAATAAAAAATATTTACACTGACAGATTGATTTGCCAGTCTGAAGGGCTTAGTTTTTGTGATTGACATTCATTGTTCAACATATCTGAGTTTTTCCTGAGGTTTTCAAACTGAAACAAAGATTAAGTTAAAATTATTCCAATTCAGAAACCATCTAATTGCTTTTTCAAACTGGATGTTAACAATCAATTATCCAGGAATCAGCTGACTCAATTAGAAATTCTCAGTTTCTGGATGGCATTTGCCTGTTACAAAGGTAACATTTGTTATGTTCCTGACAGTATTATACATATTTTAACTGTGCAAGTGGATGGGTTATAATCTTGCCCCTGATCTCAGTTTAGAAATTTTCAATTGACCCCCAGTCTCAACAGCTTTTTGGGGAAGAGAATTTCAGAGTTCCACTACCCTTTATGTGAAGAAATGCTGCCTGACATCACCCCTATACAGCCTAGCTCTAATTTTAAGATTTGACCCCTTGCTCTCAACTCTGTCCACCAGAGGAAATTGTTTCTCTCGATCTAACCTATCAAATCCTTTAATCATCTTAAATGCCTCAGTTAGTTCACTTCTTAATCTTCTATACACAATGGAATACAAGCCTAGTCTATGCAACCTGTCCTCATAATTTAACCCTTTTAGCCCCAGTATCATTCTGGTGAATCTACACTGCACCCCCTCCAAGGCCGATATATCCTTCCTGAGGGGCAGTGCCCAGAACTGATGGTGATTCTCCAGAAGCAATCTAACCAAAGCTTTTTACAATTGTAGCATAACTTCCACCCTTTTACATTCCAGTCCCCTTGAGATAACAGTTAACATTCCATTAGCCATTTTAATTATTTTAGTACCAATTATTTATAGTGATTAAAGAATTGAAGATGATTCAGATTAAAGACCTCTATCAGTCTTTGGCTCACATTCCATATATGAAACGTGTTATCTGACAGACACGAAAAGATGGGATGTTAACAATCAGTTCATTCTTGCCAACTTTCAAGGTGTTGTTTTATCCCAAGATAAGGCAGCCAATTTATTCTTTGGACGTGGGCAGTAAGCTGTGGAACTGCCGTCCATTACATAAGGAAGTACAATTTCAAATGTGCTGATGACACCAATTGGCAGATGTACAAAGAACAAAGGACAGTACAGAACAGGAACAGCCCCTTCAGCCCTCCAAGTCTGCGCCGATCTTGATGCCTGTCTAAACTAAAACCTTCTGCCCATCGAGGTCCGTATCCCTCTATTCCCATCCTATTCATGTATTTGTCAAGATGCCTCTTAAACGTCGCTACCGTACCTGCTTCCACCATCTCCCCCGGCAGCAAGTTCCAGGCACTCACCACCCTCTGTGTAAAGAACTTGCCTCGCACATCCCCTCTAAACTTTGCCCCTCGCACCTTAAACCTATGTCCCCCAGTAACTGACTCTTCCACCCTGGGAAAAAGCTTCTGACTATCCACTCTGTCCATGCCACTCATAACTTTGTAAATCTCTATCATGTCCCCCCTCCACTTCCATCGTTCCAGTGAAAACAATCCAAGTTTATCCAACCACTCCTCATTGCGAATACCCTCCAGAGCAAGCACCATTCCTGGTAAACCTCTTCTGTACCCTCTCCAAAGCCTGCACATCCTTCTGGTAGTGTGGCGACCAGAATTGCACGCAGTATTCCAAGTGTGGCCTAACTAAGGTTCTGTACAGCTGCAACATGACTTGCCTATTTTTATACTCTATGCCCCGACCGATGAAGGCAAGCATGCCGTATGCCTTTCTGACTACCTTATCCACCTGCGTTGCCACTTTCAGTGATCTGTGGACCCTGTACGCCCAGATCTCTCTGCCTGTCAATACTCCGAAGGGTTCTGCCATTTACTGTATACTTTCCACCTGTATTAAATCTTCCAAAATGCATTACCTCAAATTTGTCCGGATTAAACTCCATCTGCCATTTCTCCGCCCAAGTCTCCAACCGATCTATATCCTGCTGCATCCTCCGACAATCCTCATCACTATCCGCAACTGCTCCAACCTTTGTGTCGTCCGCAAACTTACTAATCAGACCAGCTACATTTTCCTCCAAATCATTTATATATACTACAAACAGCAAAGGTCCCAGCACGGATTCCTGCGGAACACCATTAGTCACAGCCCTCCATTCAGAAAAGCACCCTTCCACTGCTACCCTCTGTCTTCAATGACTGAGCCAGTTCTGTATCCATCTTGTCAGCTCACCTCTGATCCCCTATGACTTCACCTTTTGTACCAATCTGCCATGAGGGACCTTGTCAAATGCTTTACTGAAGTCCATGTAGATAACATCCACTGCCCTTCCTTCATCAATCATCTTCGTCACTTCCTCAAAAAACTCAATCAAGTTAGTGAGACACGACCTCTCCTTCACAAAACCATGCTGCCTCTCGTTAATAAGTTCATTTGTTTCCAAATGGGAGTAAATCCTGTCCCGAAGAATCCTTTCCAATAATTTCCCTACCACTGATGTAAGGCTCACCGGCCTATAATTTCCTGGATTATCCTTGCTACCCTTCTTAAACAGATGAACAACATTGGCCATTCTCCAGTCCTCTGGGACCTCACCTGTAGCCAATGAGGATGCAAAGAGTTCTGTCAAGGCCCCAGCAATTTCCTCCCTTGCCTCCCTCAGTATTCTGGGGTAGATCCCATCAGGCCCTGGGGACTTATCTACCTTAATGCTTTGCAAAACGCCCAACACCTCCTCCTTTTTGATAACGACATGACCCAGACTATCTACACTCCCTTCCCTAGATTCATCATCCACCAAGACCTTCTCTATGGTGAATACTGATGCAAAGTACGCATTTAATACCTCGCCCATTTCCTCTGGCTCCACACATAGATTCCCTCCTCTGCCCTTGAGTGGGCCAACCCTTTCCCTGGTTACCCTCTTGCTCTTTATATACGTATAAAAAGCCTTGGGATTCTCCTTAATCCTGTTTGCCAATGACTTTTCATGACCCCTTTTAGCCCTCCTGACTCCTTGCTTAAGTTCCTTCCTACTTTCTTGATATTCCTCAACGGCTTCGTCTGTTCCCAGCCTTCTAGCCCTTACCAATGCTTCCTTTTTCTTTTTGACTAGGCTCACAATATCCCTCGTTATCCAAGGTTCCTGAAACTTACCAAACTTATCCTTCTTCCTCACAGGAACATGCTGATCCTGGATTCTAATCAACTGACGTCTGAAAGACTCCCACATGTCAGATGTTCATTTACCCTCAAACAGCCGCCCCCAATCTAAATTCTTCAGTTCCTGCCTAATGTTGTTATAATTAGCCTTTCCCCAATTTAGCACCTTCACCCGACGACTACTCTTATCCTTATCCACAAGTACCTTAAAACCTACGGAATTATGGTCACTGTTCCCGAAATGCTCCCCTACTGAGACTTCAACCACCTGGCCGGGCTCATTTTCCAATACCAGGTCCAGTACGGCCCCATCCCTAGTTGTACTATCAACATATTGTTTCAAGAAGCCTTCCTGGATGCTCCTTACAAATTCTGCCCCATGCAAGCCCCTAGCACTAAGTGAGTCCCAGTCAATATAGGGGAAGTTAAAATAACCCACCACTACAACCCTGTTGCTTTTACATCTTTCCAAAATCTGTCTTCATATCTGTCCCTCTATCTCCCGCTGGCTGTTGGGAGGCCAACATCGTGACTGCACCCTTTCTATTCCTGAGCTCTACCCATATTGCCTCGCTGCATGACCCCTCCGAGGTGTCCTCGTGCAGTACAGCTGTGATATTCTCCTTAACCAGTAAATGCAACTCCCCCACCCCTTTTACATCCCCCTCTTTCCCACCTGAAGCTTCTAAATCCCGAAACATTTAGCTGCCAATCCTGTCCTTCCCTCAACCAAGTCTCTGTAATAGCAACAACATCATAGTTCCATGTAGTTAATACAGAGGACTCTGACAAAATACAGGAAAGTCATTAACAAACTTGCAGAATGGGCATGTAATTAGCAAATGAATTTCATTATAAGTGTGAGCTGATATATTTTGGTAGGAAGAATAAGAAGGCCATATACTTTTTGGAAAATAAGTGTCTAAATGGGGGTAGAGGAGCAGAGGGATCTTGGGGTACAGATACACAAATCACTAAAAGTAGTGGCACAGGTTAATAAGGCCATAAAAAAGCAAAACAAGCACGGGGATTCATTTCCAGAGGAGTATAATTGACAAGTTATGTTAAACTTGTATAGGACCTTGGTTAGACTACATTTGGAGTACTGTGCACAGTTCTGATCTCCATATTGCAAAAATGATACAGAAGTACCGGGAAAGATGCAAAAAAATTTATGAAGATGATACCAGAACTGAGAGGTTATACCTATGAGGAAACGTTGAACAGCTCTAGAAAGAAAAAGGCTAAGGAGTGATCTAATTGAGGTCTTCAAGATCTTTGAAGTCTTCAAAGGGTTAGACATAGAGAAGCTGTTTCCACTTGTAGGGGAGACCAGTGCTAGGGGCAATTAAATATAAATAATAAATTCAATAGGGAATTCAACGGAAATTCTTCACCCAGAGAGTGGTGAGAATGTGGAACTTGCTATCACAGCCTGAACCCGACGCTCTGGAATTCTCTCTCGAAACATCTCCTTCCTCCATTAAGAAGCTCCTTAAAACCTAACTGACAAAGCTTTTGGTTACTTGCTCTAATATTTCCTTTTTTGTCTCAGCGAGTGGTTGAGGAGAATAGCAGAGACGTGTGGAAGGGGAAGCTAGGAAAGTACATGAGGGAGAAAGGAATTAAGGATATGTTGATAGGGTTGAATAAAGAGAGATGGGAGGAGGCTAATGTAGAGCTTAAACACATGCATGGACCAGTTGGGCCTCATGACATGTTTCTGTGCTGTAAATACTTTGCAACACTTTGCATACTGCTTGTCACTTGAATGAAACTTCGGTTGAGGCAGAAAGTGGCTGCCTGATCTCCAACTACCAGTTATCCCACCCCACCAGAAGTAGAAATTTACTCCCGTTTTTTATTCTAGAAGTTTGTTCCAGCTGCTGAAGAAGGGGTGTGAGAGTGCTTAGAAATTCGGCACTGTTCCTGGTGGCTACCTTGTACTCTAATATTAAACTCTAATACTAATATATTAGAGGCCACTCCTCGATTTAAAATAACTCATCCTGGTTTTCAAATTCTTCACTGCCCTTGCCCCTCCCTATCTCTCTAATCTCCTCCAGCCCAGGTGTCCTCTCCATTTCTGGCCTCTTCAGCATCCCCGATTTTAATTGTTCCACCATTGGTGGCCATGCATTCAGCTGCCTGAACCCGACGCTCTGGAATTCTCTCCCAAAACATCTCCTTCCTCCATTAAGAAGCTCCTTAAAACCTAACTCTGACAAAGCTTTTGGTTACTTGCTCTAATATTTCCTTTTTTGTCTCAGTGTCAATTTTGTTTGACAATGCGCTTTTGTGAAGCAACATGGATGATTTACCATGTTAAAGGTACTATATAAATGTAAGCTGTTGTTGTAAATTGCAGCATTGCATATCCTTAGACCTGATTTTGTCAGTAAATTCGATTAGTCAATTTAACCTGTCAAATCTCTGCTCTGTTTGCTATATTTTCCATCTGCAGGAGGTGCATACAGGAGTATAGCTCACAATTATGTTTAATTTAATAGTAGTAGCACAATTGGAGCAGATGATAATTTCAGATTCTTGCACTCTGCAAATGCAGAAAGCAAAACAATGCACATTTCCAACTGTAAGGGGCTGTGGTCTGTTAATAAAACTGTCATCCGGCTATTGAACAAGAATATGATGCCATGGAACTCAAAATCATAACAATGCTTTCCAAAGTAATGGATTGTTTTTCACAAATTAACTAAATTGCTTTTTAAAGTAGGAGGGGAATATTAAATTGCATCGGAAATATAGAACGAAACTAATCTTTAATGAAGAATTGTTGATGCAGGTGGAAACATTCACAAACATCTTAAGGGAGCAGCGTTTAATAACATTAATTAGCTGTTCTGTGGGCTGAAGGCTGCCATTAAATTTTGAGATCACAGATAATTAAAGTATAATGTGAAGTTTAAGATAAACACTTGGTAGATGGCAATAGCAAAGTAAGACAACACAAGCTTACAAATGATTTAGAGTGCATTGAGATAAATATGAGGGTTTCGAGTGGTATGCAAGCTTTGTAACACTGGAGCAATGGAAAGTATTAACTTTTGATTTATACAACAATAGCAGCTTGCATCTATATAACATCTTTAATGTAGTAAAATGTTCCACAGGAACGCTTCATAGGAGCAATATCGAAAAAGATTTGACACTGAACCACATAAGGAGACATTAGGACAAATGAACAAAAGCATAGTCAAAGAGGTAGGATTTAAGGAGTGTCTTAAAGAGAGAGGACAGAGAGGTGTAGGGAGGGAACTCCAGAGCTCAGGGCCCAGACAGCTGAAGGAGGCATGGCCATCAGCGGTGGAGCGATTAAAATCAGGGATGTCCAAGAGGCCAGAATTGGATGAGTGCAGCAATCTCATAGGGTTGTATGGCTGGAGGAAATTACTGGAATAGGAGTGACAAAGGCATGAAGGAATAGGAGTGACAAAGCCATTGTACATAGAGTTATACTTCGAATTTACAGCACAGAATCAGGCTATTTGGCCCATCTGGTCTGAGCCAGTGTTTATGTTCCACACGAGCCTCCTCCCTCATCTACTTCATCTCATCCTATCAGCATATCCTTTCATTCCTTTCTCCCTCTTGTACTTATCTAACATCCCCTTAAATGCATTGAGCTTCCCTTTAAATGGATATACATTATTAAGAATGACAATATAGGTTCAATATTCATTCACACCTACATGTACTGTAAATAATTGTTGTCGTTATTGTGGAGATCATCCCATAACAAAGCCAACGCAGTGCTGAGAGGCTTACCACAGTGGCTTCTCTGATTTCCATGGAACTGCTACTAATTGCCTCTTTTTTCCTCCCCAGCACCACAGATTCATTACTTTCAGCATCCTCCATCTTTCCTTGTCCCTCACAACTACAGCTCTCTGCTCCTTCAGTCTCAGTCTCGCTCCATTCCTACTAGCTTAGTCATACTGAGAGCAGGAGACAGCTGAAAACCAATAGCTGGGACCCACACAGGGGCCGGGATATTGTGGAGGCGGCGGGGTTCCCGGCACCAGGCTGATAAGGCAGGTGTCGGGATCCCCACCCCTTTAAAGACAGGGATCCCGCCTCCAAGAACTGCCAGCCAATCAGAGGGCTAGCAGCTCAGCTGTATCAGTGTGGTGGCCACTACCGGTACTGCAGAGGCCTTGGACCCAGGCCCAGAGCTGGAATCCTGGACCTCATGTAAGTGGGGCAGGGTTGCTTGGGCCAGTCCGGAAGGCCCCAGCAAGGAGCAGTGGGGGGAGGGGTGGACGTGAAATCGAGGGGGCGGGGGATCCATGGAGGTGAAAGTTTTACTGGCAGGAGTCTTCCGTGGGCCACAGATTGCCCACAGAGGAGGGAACAACCTACACCCTCCCCCAAAGCCCGCTGGGAGCGTGACTTGTTTGTAAGATGCCCTCCCCAGGCAGCAGAGGCACCCGCCCGCAGGCAGCAGGAAGAGGTCCTTACGTCGCTATTAATAGGCTACTTAAGGACCTCAACTGGCCTCTGGGTGGGAAGGTCGTCGTTGGCCTATCCCACCCCTGGCAAAATCTCATGGCGACGGGGTGCCGATGTGTCCTCTGCCCCCCGCCGTCTGTCACGATTCTAGAGACCCCCATCCCCCCCCCCCCGCCGCCGACCCTGCCTCGGTGGGCTCATAAGTCCAGCCCAGACTCTATGTTGCCGAGAAATAGATTCTATGGTTTGTTAATGGGTATGACAACTGTCCTCCCGAGCTACGTAGGTCCTAATGCAGAAGGGAAACTTTGAGTGACAAAGTCTGCTGACAGTACATTGTTTTCTTTGAATGCGACATATTAATTTGTTGGATCTAGGGCTTCTTTCAGCTGGAAGATTTTCACTTGTTCTAATTACTCCTGTAGCGATTAATTTGATAATGCTGAGTCATTTTTTTCTCAGTCACCTGTCCCATTGCTAACGATTTGCCTAACATTCGGAAAGTAGAGATCGATATTGCTTCCAATTTACTTGCTCTATAAAAGCACTGGGGTGGATTTGTTAAGTGCATTTTTTGGTTTATACCAGTGGATAACCTTACGAGTTTTATTTATTCTCCATGATTTGAACTAATTCTTCTCTAACTTGGATGTCAGCTGTGTCTCAATGGGTATCAGTCCCACCTCCGAGTCAGAAGCTTCTGGGTTTGAGTCCCATTCCAGAGGCTTGAGTGTAAAAGGATCAAGGGTAGGCCATTCAGCATCTTGAGCTTGTTCTGCAATTCAGTTAGATCAGGGCTGATTTGTAACAATTCCATCTACCCACCTTAGTTCCATATCCTCTTAATACCCTTGCCGAACAAAAATCCATCAATCTCAGTTTTGAAATTTTGAACTGACCCCCAGCTTCAATAGTTTTTTGGGGGAAAGTTTTCCAGATTTCCACTCCCCTTTGTGTGAAGAAAAGCTTCCTGACATCACCCCTGAACAGCCTATCTCTAATTGTAAAGCTTATGCCCCCTTGTTCTGGACCCCCACCATAGGACATAATCAATACCACAATCCTGTTTGTGGGAGCTTGCTGTGCATGTATGCACAAAGTGGCTGCTGTGTTTCCTACATTACAACAGTAACAACACTTCAAACAGTACTTCATTGGTTGGAGAGCGCTTTGGCACATCCTGAGTCAATGAAAGGTGCGTTAAATGCCTATTTATTTTTCCCTAAAATTGTTTGCAATTTTTATTCCATATTTGTATGTTGATTTATTTGTGTCTTTGCCTACTGTAACTACACAAATACGTTCCCCATATCTTGAATGAATGGATTTTCCGTGTGGTAGGATGGCCTTTTGGAGCATGTACCACGCCAGCATCACTTGCAGTGCAGCCCCAAAGGGATCTTTTTATGCCAGTATTCATATTTTTATACTTTTTTTATTTAGAGATACAGCACTGAAACAGGCCCTTCAGCCCACTGAGTCTGTGCCAACCAACAACCACCCATTTATACTAATCCTACATTAATCCCATATTCCCTACCACATCCCCACCATTCTCCTACCACCTACCTACACTAGGGGCAATTTACAATGGCCAATTTATAAGATCATAAGATCATAAGAACTAGGAGCAGGAGTAGGCCGTCCGGCCCCTCGAGGCTGCTCCGTCATTCAATAAGATCATGGCTGATCTTTCAGTGGACTCAGATCCACTTACCCGCGCTCTCACCATATCCCTTAATTCCTTTATTGTTCAAAAAGATATCTACCTTAGCTTTAAAAACGTTTACTGAAGAAGCGTCAACTACTTCACTGGGCAAGGAATACCATAGATTAACAACCCTCTGGGTGAAGAAGTTCCTTCTTAATTCAGTCCTAAATCTGATCCCTCTAATCTTGAGGCTATGCCCTCTTGTCCTAGCTTCACCTGCCAGTGGAAACATCCTCTCTACTTGTATCTTATCTATTCCCTTCATAATTTTATATATTTCTGTAAGATCCCCCCTCATTCTTCTGAATTCTAATGAATATAATCCCAATCTACTCAGTCTCTCCTCATATGCCAACCCCCTCAACTCCGGAATCAACCTAGTGAACCTCCTCTGCACCCTCTCCAGTGCCAGTACATCCTTTCTCAAGTAAGGAGACCAAAACTGCACACAGTACTCCAGGTGCGGCCTCACCAGCACCTTATACAGCTGCAACATAACCTCTCTGCTTTTAAACTCAATCCCTTTAGCAATGAAAGACAAAACTCCATTTGCCTTCCTAATTACTTGCTGTACCTGCAGACCAACCTTCTGCGATTCATGCACAAGGACACCCAGGTCCCTCTGCATAGCAGCATGCTGCAACTTTTTACCATTCAAGTAATAATCCTTTTTCCTGTTACTCCTACCGAAATGAATGACTTCACATTTATTAACATTGTATTCCATCTGCCAGACCTTTTTCCACTCACTCAATGTATCTATGTTCCTCTGCAAAGTTTCACAGTCATCTGCACACTTTGCTCTGCTACTCATCTTAGTGTCATCTGCAAACTTTGACACCCTACACGTGGTCCCCAACTCCAAATCATCTATATAAATTGTAAATAATTGCGGTCCCAACACCGATCCCTGAGGCACACCACTAGTGACTGATTGCCAACCAGAATAGCACTCATTTATCCCCACTCTCTGCTTCCTGTTAGTCAACCAATCCTCTATCCATGCTAATACTTTACCCCGAACGCCATGCATCCTTATCTTATGCAGCAGCCTCTTGTGCGGCACCTTGTCGAAGGCCTTTTGGAAATCTAGGTACACCACATCCACTGGGTCCCCATCGTCCACCTTGCTCGTAATGTCATCATAGAATTCCAAAAGATCTGTCAAGCATGACCTGCCCTTCATGAACCCATGCTGCGTCTGCCCAACGGGACAATTTCTATCGAGATGCCCTGCTATTTCTTCCTTGATAATAGACTCAAGCATCTTCCCCACTACAGAGCTTAAGCTAACCGGTCTATAATTCCCCATCTTTTGTCTACCTCCCTTTTTAAACAGTGGCGTCACATCTGCTGTTTTCCAATCTGCTGGGACTACCCCAAAGTCCAGCGAATTTTGGAAAATTACCGTCAGTGCACCTGCTATTTCTCCCGCCATCTCCTTTAGTACCCTGGGATGCATTCCATCAGGGCCAGGAGACTTATCAATCCTTAGCTCCATTAGCTTGCCCAACACTACCTCTTCCGTAATAATGATTGTTTCCAGGTCCTCACCTACGTTCGTCTCTTTGTCAATTACTGGCATGTTATTAATGTCCTCCACTGTGAAGACCGAAACAAAATACCTGTTCAATGCCTCGGCCATTTCATCATATCCCATAACTAAATTCCCCTTCTCATCCTCTAAAGGACCAACGTTTACTTTAGCCACTCTTTTTCGTTTTATATATTGATAGAAACTTTTGCTATCTGTCTTTATATTCTGTGCTCGTTTTTTTTGATGTTCTATCTTACTTTTCTTTATAGCTCTTTTTGTGGCTTTCTGTTGACCTTTAAAGTTTTCCCAATCTTCTAGTATCATGCTGTTTTTGGCCACTTTGTATGCCTTCTCTTTCAATTTGATAGCCTACCTTATTTCCTAAGACACCCATGGCAGATTACCCCTTTTCTTCCAGTCCTTCCTTTTCACTGGAATATACTTTTGCTGAGCACTTTGAAAAATTGCTTTGAAAGTCCTCCACTGCTCGTCAACTGTCCCACCGTAAAATCTTTGTTTCCAGTCTACTTTAGCCAAGTCCTCCCTCATTCTATTGTAGTCCCCCTTGTTCAAGTGCAGGACCCTGGTATTGGATTTTATCTCACACTCTCCATCTGTATTCTAAATTCAACCATACTGTGATCACTCTTTCCAAGAGGATCCCTAACTATGAGGTCATTAATTATTCCTGTCGCATTACACAGGAACAAAGAACGAAGAAAATTACAGCACAGGAACAGGCCCTTCGGCCCTCCAAGCCTGCGACGATCCAGATCCTCTATCTAAACATGACGTCTATTTTCTAAGGGTCTGTATCTCTTTACTTCCTGCCCATTCATGTATCTGTCTAGATAAATCTTAAAAGACGCTATCGTGCCCGCGTCTACCACCTCCGCAGGCAACGCGTTCCAGGCACCCACCACCCTCTGCGTAAAGAACTTCCCACGCATATCCCCCCTAAACTTTTCCCCTTTCACTTTGAACTCGTGACCCCTAGTAATTGAATCCCCCACTCTGGGAAAAAGCTTCTTGCTATCCAACCTGTTTACACCTCTCATGATTTTGTACACCTCAATCAGGTCCCCCCTCAACCTTCATCTTTCTAATGAAAATAATCCTAATCTACTCAACCTCTCTTCATAGCTAGCGCCCTCCATACCAGGCAACATCCTGGTGAACCTCCTCTGCACCCTCTCCAAAGCATCCACATCCTTTTGGTAATGTGGCGACCAGAACTGCACGCAGTATTCCAAATGTGGCCCAACCAAAGTCCTATACAACTGTAACATGACCTGCTAACTCTTGTACTCAATACCCCGTCCAATGAAGGAAAGCATGCCGCATGCCTTCTTGACCACTCTATTGACCTGCGTTGCCACCTTCAGGGAACAATGGACCTGAACACCCAAATCTCTGTACATCAGTTTTCCCCAGGACTTTTCCATTTACTGTATAGTTCACTCTTGAATTGGATCTTCCAAAATGCATCACCTCGCATTTTCCCTGATTGAACTCCATCTGCCATTTCTCTGCCCAACTCTCCAGTCTATCTATATTCTGCTGTATTCTCTGACAGTCCCCTTCACTATCTGCTACTCCACCAATCTTAGTGTCGTCTGCAAACTTGCTAATCAAACCACCTATACTTTCCTCCAAATCATTTATGTATATCACAAACAACAGTGGTCCCAGCACGGATCCCTGTGGAACACCACTGGTCACACGTCTCCATTTTGAGAAACTCCCTTCCACTGCTACTCTCTGTCTCCTGTTGCCCAGCCAGTTCTTTATCCATCTAGCTAGTACACCTTGGACCCCATGCGCCTTCACTTTCTCCATCAGCCTACCATGGGGAACCTTATCAAACGCCTTACTGAAGTCCATGTATATGACATCTACAGCCCTTCCCTCATCAATCAACTTTGTCACTTCCTCAAAGAATTCTATTAAGTTGGTAAGACATGACCTTCCCTGCACAAAACTAAATCTAGTTTAAACTAAATCTAAAACTATCCTAGACTAGATCTAGGATAGCTTGCTCCCTCGTCGGTTCCATTACATACTGTTCAAGAAAACTATCACGGATACACTCAACGAACTCCTCCTCAAGGCTACCCTGACTGAGCTGGTTCGACCAATCTCCATGTAGATTAAAATCCCCCATGATAATTGCCGTACCATTTTTACAGGCATTAGTTATTTCTTTGTTTATTGCCCGCCCCAATGTGATGTTATTATTTGGTGGCCTATAGACTACGCCTATCAATGACTTTTTCTTCTTAGAGTTTCTAATTTCCACCCAAATGGATTCAACCTCATTCTCCATAGAACCTATATCATCTCTCAGCACCGCCCTGATGTCGTCCTTGAATATCAGAGCTACACCACCTCCCTTACCTTCCTGTCTGTCCTTCCGAATAGTCTGGTACCCCTGGATATTTAACTCCCAGTCGTGACCAACCTGTAACCATGTCTCCGTAATGGATACCAAATCATATTCATTCGCGATGATTTGTGCCGTTAACTCATCAACCTTGTTACGAATGCTACGAGCATTCAGGTAAAGTGCCTTTATGCTAGCTTTCTTACCCTCATGATTTCCAATATCTCTAATAATAACTCCTGAGTTATCCTTCCTTTCTGCTTCTTTCATAGTCTGCCTTGAACTTAAACCCTCCTGCACACATGTTAACCTGCTGCTTACCTTTTTATTTACCATCATACTCCCTGTCGTTTTCCCTTTCCCTTCCCCCCGACTCACTAGTTTAAAGTCCTAGAGACCACCCTATTTATCCTTTTCGCTAGAACACTGGTTCCAGATCGGTTCAGGTGGAGACCGTCCCATCGGTACAGATCCCCCCGGTTCCAAAACTGATGCCAATGCCCCATGAAATGGAACCCCTCTTTCCCACACCACTCCCTTAGCCACATGTTTACTTTCCTAATATTCTTATCCTTAAGCCAATTTGCACGTGGCTCGGGCAGTAATCCGGAGATTATAACCCTCGAGGACCTGTTCCTTAATTTTGTTCCTAGTGCTTTATAATCCCCAAACAGGTCCTCCATCCTAGCCTTGCCTATGTTGTTAGTCCCAACGTGGACCACAACAACTGGATCCTCCCCCTCCCGCTCCAATATCCTTTCAAGCCGGTCAGAGATATCCTGTACCCTGGCACCGGGCAGGCAACACACCATGCGGGACTCCCGATCCAGCTTGCAAAGGATACTATCTATCCCCCTAATTATAGAATCCCCTATAACTACCACTTGTCTTTTTGCTCCCCCCTCTTGAATGGCCTTCTGCACCATGGTGCCATGGCTCATCCTCCCCGCAGCCCTTTTCCTCATCCACACAGGGAGCAAGTATCTCGTACCTGTTGGATGAGGTCAAAGGCTGAGGCTCCTCCACTCCTGAACTCAGGATCCTCCTACCTGCCTCACTTGCAATCACACCCTGTTGTCCCTGATCACTAACTGAATTTGAATTACTTAATCTACCAGGTGTGACTGCCTCCTGAAACAAAGCGTCCAGGTAACTCTCCCCCTCCCGGATGTGCCGCAGTGTTTGAAGCTCAGATTCCAGATCATCAACTCTAAGCCGGAGTTCTTCCAGCAACCAACACTTGCTGCAGATGTGGTCACTGCCGTTCACAATGGGGTCAGCCAGCTCCCACATCATACAGCTACAGCACATCACCTGCCCAGCCATCTCTACTTAGTTAATTACTTTATTACTTTATATAAATTTATGAGTTAAATACTTTGATACTTCTCTGCTATGGTCTTTTTCAAATAACCAATTAATAGATAAATCAAAAAAAAGAAAGTAAACTTTTAACCAATCACACAATACAGAAGAAATAAAAAAGCTTACCTTATCAACACACTCGAGTCCTTTTTTTTTGGTTAGAGGAGGAGGGCGGGTGGGAGACACTACATGTGTAGTGTCTCGGGTTCAGCCACTGCCCAAATATATAGGTTTTTACTTACCCAGCAGTCCCCTGGTCCGCCGAAACAAAAGGTAATTAACTTTAAGCTGAAACTGACCTTCCCAGCTGATAACTCGCTCGCACTATCTCTGCTTCCGAGAAAGCTGCTGCAACAAAAATTTACCCCTCAACCTGCAAGTCTTTGGCTGTGGGAGGAAACCGGAGCACCCGGCGGAATCCACGCGGTCACAGGGAGAACTTGCAAACTCCACACAGGCAGTACCCAGAACTGAACCCAGGTCACTGGAGTTGTGAGGCTGCGGTGCTAACCACTGTGCCACTGTGCCACCCCTGAATATTAATATTCAGAAAATAAGCCAGCTTAATATGAATAAGCTTGGATGCAATGGCTGTTGGATGGTCTATCTAATTGGATAATTATGTTGGTTTATGTAGTTCACGTGCCTCAATGAATATGAATATTGGGTTGTGCTCTGAGGTTTGAGATGGTCATTGCCTGGCACTTGCGTGGTGCGAATGTTACTTGCCACTTATCAGCTCAAGCCTGGATGTTGTCCAGGTCTTGTTGCATCTGGACACGGAATAATGGAATTCTGGCCTTTCTATCTAGAAGACTAGAATACAATTGGGTAAAACTCATGCTATAGCTATACAAAGCCCTGGTTAGACCTGGAGTACTATGAACAGTTCTGGGCATAACACCTTAGGAAGGATATATTGGCCGTGGAGGGTGTGCAGCATAAATTTACTAGCATGATACCTCGACTCCCAAGGGTAAAGCTACAAGGAGAGATCCCTAGAATTTAGAAGGTTAATGGGTGATTTTATTTAAGTTTTCAAGATCATTTTGTTCATTCATGGGATATGGGCATCACTGACTAGACCTGCATTTATTGGCCATCCCTAATTGCCCTTGAGAAGGTGGTGGTGAGCTGCTTTCTTGAACCGCTGCAGTTCTTGGGATGTAGGTATACCAACAATGCTGTTAGGAAGTCAGTCCCAGGATTTTGACTCAGCGACAGTGAAGGAACAGTGATATAGTTCCAAGTCAGGATGGTATGTGGCTTGGAGGGGAACTTGCAGGTGGTGGTGTTCCCAAGCATCTGCTGCCCTTGTCCTTCTAGGTGGTACAGGTCGCAGGTTTGGAAGGTGCTGTCGAAGGAGCCTTGTTGAGTTGTTGCAGGGCATCTTGTAGATGGTACACACTGCTGCCACTGTGCGCCGCTGGTGGAGGGAATGAATGTTGAAAGTTGTGGATGGGGTGCCAATCAAGTGGGCTGCTTTGTCCTGGATGGTGTCGAGCTTCTTGAATGTTGTTGGAGCTGCACCCATCCAGGCAAGTGGAGAGTGCGTTGTAGACGTTGGACAGGCATTGGGGAGACAGGGGGTGAGTTACTTGCTGCTGAATTCCCAGCCTCTGACCTGCTCTTGTAGCCACAGCATTAAGGATAGAGGTGAAGTGAGAGTGATTGCCTTTGAAATCAAGGCAGCAACTGACCGAGTGTGGTACCAAGGAGTCCTAGCAAAATTGAAGTTAATGGGAATCAGGGGGAAACTCTCCACTGGTTGCAGTCATACCAAGCACAAAGGAAGATGGTTATAGTTGTTGGAGGCTAATCATCTCTATCCCAGGACATCACTGCAGGGGTTCCTCAGGATAGTGTCCTCGGCTCAACCATCTTCAGCTGCATCATCAATGATGTTTGCTCCAAAATAAGGTCAGAAGTATGGATGTTCGCTGATGATTAGACAATGTTCAGCACCATTTGCAACTCCTCAGATACTGAAACAGTCTGTGCCTACATGCAGCTAGACCTGGACAACATTCAGGCTTGGGCTGATAAATGGCAAGTAATATTCATACCACATAAGTGCCAGGCAATGACCATCTCCAACAAGAGAGAATCTAACCAGCTCCCTTGACATTCTACGGCATTACCATCATTGAACCTCCCCACCATCAACATCCTGGGGTTTACCATTGATTAGAAACTTAACTGGACCAGCCATATAAATACTGTGGCTGCAAGAGCACATCAGAGGCTGGGAATTCTGTGGCGAGTAACTCACCTTCTGACTCCCCAAAGCCTGTCCACCATCTACAAGGCACAAGTCAGGAGCGTGATGGAATACTCTCCACTTGCCTGGATGAGTGCAGCTCCAACAACACTCAAGGAGCTCAACACAAGAATATCAGAACACAAGAAACAGGAGCAGAAATAGACCGTATGGTCCATCGAGCCTGTTCTGCTATTCAATATGATCATGGCTGATCTTAGGCTTCAATTCCACTTTCCTGCCCACTCCCCATATCCCTTGATTCCCTGCAAGACTGAAAATCTGTCTATCCCAGCCTTAAATGCATTCAATGATGGAGCATCTACAATCCTCTAGGGTAGAGAATTCCAGAGATTCACAACTGTTTTGAGTGAAGTAATTTCTCCTCATCTCAGTCCTGAATGATTGGCCCCTTATCCTGAGACTGTGTCCCCGTGTTCTAGATTCCCTGACCAGTGGGAACAATCTCTCAGTTTCTACCCTATCAAGCCCTTTCAGAATCTTGTATGTCTCAATGAGATCACCTCTCATTCTTCTAAACTCCAGAGAATATAGACCTCTCATCATAGGAGAACCCCCTCATCCCAGGGACCAATTTAGTAAATCTTTGCTGCACTGCCTCCAGTGCAAGTAAATCCTTTCTTAAATATGGAGATCAAAAGGGCGACACAGTGGCGCAGTGGTTAGGACTGCAGCCTCACAGCTCCAGTAACCCGGATTCGGTTCTGGGTCCTGCCTGTGCAGAGTTTGTATGTTCTCCCTGTGACCGCGTGGGTTTCCGCTGGGTGCTCCGGTTTCCTCCCACAGCCAAAGACCTGCAGGTTGAGGGGTAAATTGGCCATTGTAAATTGCCCCTAGTGTAGGTAGGTGGTAGGAGAATTGAGGGAAGTTGGGGATGTGGTAGGAAATATGGGATTAATGTCGGATTAGTATAAATGGGTGGCTGATGGTCGGCACAGACTCGGTGGGCCAAAGGGCCTGTTTCAGTGCTGTATCTCTCTGTGACTCTAAAACTGCACACAGTACTGCAGGTTCAATCTCACCAAAGCCCTGTACAATTTTAGTAAGACTTCTTTATTTCTGTACGCCAATCCCCTTGCAATAAAGACCAACATGCCATTTGCCTTCCTAATAGCCTGCTGCACTTTGTGTGTTCCTTGTATGAGTACCCCCAAGTCTCTCTGAACATCAACACTTACCATTTTCACACCTTTTAAAAAATATTCTGCTTTTCTATTTTTACGACCAAAGTGAACAACTTCACACTTCCTTACATTATACTCCATTTGCCATCTTGTTGCCCACTCACTTAGCCTGTCTATACCAGCAAAATTAGATACATTACTCTCTGTCTCCTCACCTAAGTCATTAATATAGAGTGTAAATAGTTGAGGCCCTAGCACTGATCCTAATGGCACTCCCACTATTCACTGCCTGCCAACTTGAAAATGCCCCAGTTATGCCCACGCTCTGCTTCCTGTCTGTTAACCAATCCTCTAACCATGCTAATATATTACTCCCAACACCATGAGCCCTTATCTTGCCTATTAATCTTTTATGTGGCAGCTTATCGAATGCCTTTTTAAAATCCAGGTTCCCCTTTATCTATCCTACTAGTTACATCCTCAAAAAACTCTAATAAATTTGTCAAACAGGAACTCCCTTTAGTAAAACCATGCTGTCTTGTTATAATCATACTATGCTTTTCCAAGTGCAATGTTAAGACTTCTTTAATAATAGTTTCCAGCATCTTCCCAACGACTGATGTTATGGTAACTGGCCTGTAGTTCCCGGTTTTCTCTCTACCTCCTTTCTTGAAAAGCAGTGTAACATTTGCCAACTTCCAATCTGACGGGACCATTCCTGAATCTAAGGAATTCTGGAAAATCATAGCTAGTGCATCCACCATCTCTGCAGCTATCTCTTTTAGAACCCTGGGGTGGAGGCCATCTGGTCCCGGGGACTTGTCAGATTTTAGTCCCTCAAGTTTCTCCAATACTTTTTCTCAGCTGATATCAATATCCTTAATTTCCTCACTCTTTTTAGCCCCTAGGTTACTGCCTATTTTTGGTATGGAACTTGTGTCTTCTACTGTGAAAACAGACACAAAATATTTGTTCAATGCCTCTGCCATTTCCTCATTCCCCATGATGATTTCTCCTGTCTCTGTCTCTAAGGGACCAATGTCTACACTCGCTACTCTTTTCCTTTTTATGTACCTATAAAAGTTCTTACAATCTGTTTTTATATTGCTGTCTAGTTTACTCTCATTCTAATTTTTACCTTTTTAATCGACTTTTTTGTGGCCCTTTGCTGGTTTCTAAAACACTCCTGTCATGCTAGGCCCCCACCTGCCAAGAATGAGGCACATTAATTTTGTCATGAACATTGATTTTAAACTGTTGCTGGAGTAAAGAAAGGACTTGTTAAACAGATCAGCAGTGGCTGGAAAAGACATTTGCATATGAACAGACAGACGGTGACCTGAAGGACAAAGGACCATTCCCTGACACAATGAACCCACAATGGACCTTGATCACCAGGCATTGTGTGTAAGAGCAGCATTCCAGAGACTGCTAAGGTGATACAATTAAAGATGTGGTCAGACTAGTTAGTCACATGACTAACCTGCTGGGCAACCTGGGTTTTTCTGAATTGTACAGTTTGAACTCAAAGTCTGTTTGCTCCTGAACTGAGAAGATCTCGCCTGTCTGCTCCCATCTCTTTCTCACAAGCCTCTGAATCCACTGAAGACACACATGAACCCCAAGAGAGAAAAGTCTCTTACAACGAACAAAGCTTCAGAAGAATACTGGGCCCCAGTGAAAAGCAAGATCTACCTACAATCAAGGACTCTACAGTGAGCTCAAAGAACCAAAACAAAAACTCTTCAGATATTGCCTCAAACTTTGCCACTTTATTTTTCTTATGCTCTTTTCTGTCTCTATTTGCATGTGTATATCGCGTCTGCATGCTAGCGTGGGCACGTCGTGTATCCGTAGCCGACAACCAAATTAGAGTTTAACTTTAAGTTTAATAAATTTCAACTTTCCTTCTTTGGACTTAAGAAAGCCTGTTTGTGCTGGTTTGCCTTATAATTGGAAAGCGATGAATAAGGATTCACCAAGGGGAAGCTAAAAACACGGTGTGTTTAAAATTAAACCCTGTTATGGTAAGACCAGGTGAAGTCTGAGAGGGAAGCCTAGACACCTTTCTCAGCTGGTTGTAACAACTCCCAATCCTCAGACTTGCTACTATTTTTTGCAACATTATAGGTATCTTCTTTTCGTCTAATACTCTGCTTAACTTCCAGAGTGAGCCCGTGGATGGGTCTTTCTTGATGAGTGTTTGTTCTTGAATGGAATGTCCTTTTGTTGAACCCTTTGAATTGTTTCTTTAAATATTTCCCACTGTTCATTTACTGCCATACCTTCTGATCTGTTTACCCAATTAACCTTAGCCAGTTTTCCCCTCATACCATTGTAGGACCATCCAAGCAAAGCAGCCCCCTTGATTGGCACCCCATCCACAAACATTCACTCCCTCCACCACCGATGCACAGTGGCAGCAGTGTGTACCATCTACAAGATTCACTTCAGCAACTCACCAAGGCTCCTTAGACAGCATCTTCCAAACCGTGACCTTGACCACCTAGAAGGACAAGGGCAGCAGATGCATGGGAACACCATCCCCTGCAAGTTCCTCTCCAAGCCACACATCATCTTGACTTGGAACTATATTGCTGTTCCTTCACTGTTGCTGGGTTAAAATCCTGGAACTCCCTTCCTAACAGCACTGCGGGTGTACCTACATCACATGGACTGCAATGGTTCAAGAAGGCAGTTCATCATCACCTTCTCAAGGCCAATTAGGGATGGGCAATAAATACTGGCCTTGCCAGTGACGCTCACATCCCAAGAACAATTAAAAAAAAGATAGGGAAAAACTATTTCTACTGGTTGGGGAGCTACATCTAGGACTAGGGAGCATCATCTAAAAATTAGAGCCAGACCTTTCAGGAGTGAAATTAGGAAACACTTGTACACACAAAGGACAAATGCGCGATCAATTGTTAATTTTTTTAAAAATCTATCAATTTCAGTTTATTAGCCAAGTTAAGGGATATGGGGAAAAGATGAAAATATGGAGTTAGGTCGCAGATCAGCCATGATTTCACTGAATGGCAGAACAGGCTGGAGGGGCAAAATGGCACCCTCCTGTTCCTATGATTCTATATTTCTAACAGCCAGCTATAAAATTCTGTTTTTATTCTGCCACAGACTGGCCATATTCCTCTGTGTCTTTGTTACTCAGGAGTTATCTGCCTGATTGGCCTCACAGCTGGAGAAATAGAAATCGCATTTTCCAACTGCCCATGAAAAATCCTAATGTAACGGATCCCAAATCCACTCATGCTGACCTGCCTGTGTCTGTCAGATTTACAGTCCTACTTACGGAATGATCAGCTCTATTTTCAAACTGTTATTAATAGTACAGAACATTCATTCATTTTTACTGTCTTTTACAGAAATAGTAGTATTTTTCAGGTTTCATGGAAAACTCATTAATCTTAAGAGAATTTAAAGAGTAAAATTTTATATCACATCTGGAAGTTCCAAAGCATCAAAGCACTCCTACTAAACAGAAGTAAAAACTTTCCTTGTCCTCTGATGAGGGGCCTTGGTTACACAAGAGCCCAGCAAAGCTGAGATTGCTTTCCTGAAAGCAAAGAAGGTTAAGGGAAGATTTAACAGAGGCCCTAAATGTATCTGCATGCCCAGAAGGATCAAATTGTACATTCCAACAGTGCACATGCTAAATCAGGACAACGGGTTTATTTCATTATCATTCAAGCACCTACTTGCTTTTGACACCATATGAGTGCGAGCCTTTCTCAAACAAGTCTCTGTTTAAGGTATGCATGTCCATCACTGTTAGATCGTGACACAAAATCTCAGAATATCTCTCCACTTACTTTGTATAAATTTATGCAACATTCTCTCAAAGAATTACTATCCTGTTGTTGTATTTTAACACAAATCTCTCTTGGACATTAAAGCGGCACAGTGGCGCAGTGGTTAGCACCGCAGCCTCACAGCTCCAGCAACCCGGGTTCAATTCTGGGTACTGCCTGTGCGGAGTTTGCAAGTTCTCTTTGTGAACCGTGTGGGTTTTCGCCGGGTGCTCTGGTTTCCTCCCACAGCCAAAGACTTGCAGGTTGATAGGTAAATTGGCCATTATAAATTGCCCCTAGTATAGGTAGGTGGTAGGGGAATAGAGGAAAGGTGGGGATGTGGTAGGAATATGGGATTAGTGCAGGGTTAGTATAAATGGGTGGTTGATGGTCGGCACAGACTCAGTGGGCCGAAGGGCCTGTTTCAGTGCTGTATCTCTAAATAAAAATAAAAAAATAAAATAAAGAACATAGTTTGTAAGCATTTCTTTCTTTAGCCAGTTTTATAAAGGTGTAGAAAATGTGTAATTCTGAATCAATTCATAGTCTTATAACCATTCACCAATCCTCATATTTTATTATCCTAGCCCATATTTAATCATTTTTAAATGTTGTAAGAATGTTTACATTCTCATTATATCTTTTATTTCATTGCTCCACTATTCATTGCTCCACTATTCATTGCTCCACTGTGCCTTCAGCTGCCTCGGTCCTAAGGTCTGAAATTCCTTCCCTAAACCTCTCTGCCTCTCTCTCCTCCTTTAAGTTGCTTCTTAAAACCTACCTCTTTGACCAAGATTTTGATCACCTATCCTAATATCTCTTTACATGGCTCGATGTCAAATTTTGTTTCATAACGCTTCTATGTTAAGGGTACTATATAAATGCAAGTTACTATTGTTGAGGTGTTTGGAGGTGAGCCACTGGTTACAGACTGTTGTTTACCTGGCTTTGTCGACACAATGATGACATGACTGGTCCAGTTCGGTTTGGGATCAGTGATCGTCCCTGTATTTCCTAAATAGTCACTTGCTTTTATAGACTCAGAGTCATTACGCTAGAGAAGGAGAACATTTGGCCCATTATGTCCATGCTGGTTCTTTGTAGAGCAATCCAGTCAGTCCCATTCCCCTGCTATATCCCCAGCTATATCCCCATGTCCCTGCAAGTTTATTTCCCTCAAGTGCCCATCCTTTTGAAATCATTGATCATCTCTACTTCCACTACCCTCGTAGGCAGTGAGATCCAGATCTTTACCACTCACTGCATAAAAAAGTTCTTCCTCACCCTCACATCAGCGCAATCACTTTTCTTGATACATATTAATGACATAGACTTATGTGTACAGGGCACAGTTTTAAATGCCAATGACACAAAACTTGGAAGCATTGTGAACTGTGAGGAGGATAGTGATAAACCTCAAGAGGATATAAACAGGCTAATTGAATGGGCAGACAAGAGGCAGCTGAAATTTAATATAGGAAAGTGAAGTGATCCATTTTGGTAGGAAGAATGAGGAGAGGCAATATAAAATAAATGATACAACTCTAAGGGACCTGGGGGTATATGTGCACAAATCGTTGCAGGGCAGTTTGAGAAAGCAATTAATAAAGCATAACGGATCCTGAGGTTTATAAATAGCGGCATAGAGTACAAGAACAAGGAAGCTATGATAAACCTATATAAAACACTGTTCGGCCTCAACTAGGGTATTGTGTCCAGTTCTGGGTACCACAATTTAGGAAGGATGTGAAGGCATGAAAGAAGGTACAAAAAAGATTCACGAGAATAGTTTCAGGGATGAGGGACTTCAGTTGCGTGACTAGATTGGTGAAGCTGGGCTTGTTGTCCTTGGAGAAGAGAAGATTAACAGGAGATTTGACAGAGGTGTTTAAAATCATGAGGCGTCCGGACAGAGTAGATAGGGAGAAACTGTTCCCATTGGTCGAAGGATCTAGAATCAAAGGACACCGATTTAAGATGATTGGGAATAGAACCAGAAGTGACATAAGGAAAAACCTTTTTATGCAGCAGGTGGTTAGGACCTGGAATGCACTGCCTGAGAGTGTGGCGGAGACAGCTTCAATCGAGGCCTTCAAAAGAGAATTAGACAATTATCTGAAGAGAAAAAACTTGCAGGGCTATGGGCAAAAGGCCAGGGAATGGGACTAAGTGTGTTGCTTTTGCAGACAGCTGGCATGGACATGACAGGCTGAATGGCCTCCTTCTGTGCTGTAATCATTCTATGATTCGATCACAGTGGAAAAGGAGAGACACTGTTCCAGCATGATTTTATGAGAATGAATGATCATGATAGTTCCAGTGAATATTTACTGCACTATCAATAATATTTCATTAGATGTTGCATCATCAAGACTGTTTGTGCACCCTCCTTTGCAGTGCACTGATGCAAATATGTTTTGAACAATGCAAATGGACTTAGCATGGCAGACAGGGACTAATTCCTGAACAATTAATGAAAAGTAAATTCTACATTGTGTATTATATACTGAAGAAAGGGCATCTCTCACATTTTTTAAATCTGTACCTTCTTTGTGGTGGGTAAGGAGCACTGAATATACTTCCAGAATAAGGAATATATTGTAGGTTTCACTTAATTTTATGATTCATAATTGTGTTTTCAGTCTTTTCTGGTGCAAAGGCAGATTCTCCAAATTTCCTGCAATTTGATTATCAAAGATAATTCCAGCAGTTGCATATAATTACAGAGTATTAACAGCGCAGAAACAGGCCACTCAGCCGAACTGGTCTATGCCAAAGTTTATGCTCCTCATCCCTCTTCATCTTACGCTATCAGCAGATCCTTTTATTCCTTGCTTTCTCATGCTTATCTACCTCCCCCTTCAATACTATATTCACCTCAACTACTCCCTGTGGTAACGAGTTCCACATTCTCACCACTCTCTGCATAAAGAAGTTTCTCCTGAATTCCCTACTGAATTTATTAATGACTATCTCATATTTATGACCCTGAGTTATGGACTACCCCACAAGTGGAAAATCTACCCTATCAAACGTCTTCATAGTTTTAAAGACCTCAATTTGGTCACCCCTCAGCCTTCGTGGAATTGAATACAAAAGTGTGGAAGTTATGCTTCAGTTGTTGATGAGACCACATCTGGAGTACTGTGTACAGTATTGGTCTCCTTATTTAAGGAAGCATGTAAATGTGTTGGAAGCAGTTCAGAGAAGGTTTACTAGACTAATACCTGGAATGGGCGGGTTATCTTATGAGGAAAGGTTGGACTGGCTAGGCTTGTATCCGCTGGAGTTTAGAAAAGTAAGAGGCGACTAGATTGAAATATATAAAATTCTGAGGGGTCTTGACAGGGTGGATGTGGAAAGGATGTTTCCCTTTGTGGGAGAATCTAGAACTAGGGGTCACTGTTTAAAAATAAGGGGTTGCCCACTTAAGACAGAGATGAGGAGAAATTGTTTCTTTCAGAGGGTCGTGAGTCTTTGGAACTCTTTTCATCAAAAGGCGGTGGAAGCAGAGTTTTTGAATATTTTTAAGACAGAGGTAGATAGGTTCTGGATAAACAAGGGGGTGAAAGGTTATTGGGGGTAGGTAGGAATGTGGAGTTGGGGTTACAATCAGATCAGCCATCTGACCGAGTGGCCTACTCCTGCTCCTAATTCATATGTTCTTATCCTCATATGTTCTTTTCCAGCCTATCCTGTCTTTCCTGATAGTTATAACCTCTCAGTTCTAGAATCATCCTCTACATCCTTTTTTTAATACGGCGAGTAGAACTGTGCATAGTATTCTAAATGTGGTCTAACCAAGGTTCTATATAAGTTTAACATAACTACCCTGCTTTTCAATTCTATTCCTCTACAAATGAACCCCAGTGCTTAGTTTACATTTTTATGACTTTGTTAACCTGTGTTGTTGCTTTTAATAAAAGCAAAATACTGCGGATGCTGGAAATCTGAAACAAAAACAAGAAATGCTGGATTCACTCAGCAGGTCTGGCAGCATCTGTGGAAAGAGAAGCAGAGTTAACGTTTCGGGTCAGTGACCCTTCTTCGGAACTGGCTTTTGTTGCTTTTAATGATTTGTGTACGTATGTATGGCCCTAGATCTCTTTTGCCTCTTCCCCACTTGACGAACAATTAATGTGAAAATCCAGCAAGTACTTAAAAATAACGGGAGGGTAAGGACGAGATGTTGGTTGTGCGGAGCAAATGGAGAAACAGCATAAATCGACCAGAATAGGGTCACGACTCATGCTGATCTCTTCATCTCCTGAACCTGCAGGCCGATTTGCACATTAATAATGGTGTGCATCTTTAATACACTGGTATATTTCCAATAGGATCTGGCCCAATGTGTCATTATTACATCTTTATTAGATGCATTACTGAAGCTTTAATAAATAATTCCCCTCCTTCATCCAAATGACTGGGCTGTTGGTCATTGTCTAAGTTACACAATATAGCTGCGGAAGTGTTTCCACAACTTAACACTAACGAGCATATCCTTATTACTCTATCGACTCATATCCTGTGTACCGACACTCCCTTTTCTACCAAGTATAACACAAAATGCTATTTCTGCTCAAAGGCATAGTGAAGCTATCGTACTGTTGTAGAAAGGAAAGGTACATATTACGACAAGGCTGGTTCAAATGTTTCCTTCATTATTAAGTAGTAATCAATGCTTTATCAAAAATCAGAATTAAACATGCTCTGATGGAAATCATTCATAATGCCAATTTTTGTTTTAAAGCAGAGTGATAAAGTGCACACCAATGGCAATACAAAAGTACCTTTTATATTTTGTTTCCATAATTATGACTAAACTATTGGAGAGATATTGCAATAATATAAAAGCAAAATACTGCAGATGCTGGAAATCTGAAATAAAACGATAAATGCTGGAAATACTCAGCAGGTCTGGCAGCATCTGTGGAGAGAGAAGCAGAGTTAATGTTTCAGGTCAGTGACCCTTCATCAGAACTGCTGGAATTATTGGAGAGATATTACATGTTGGCACCTATTTTGGTAACGTTTGAAAAAATAATTCTTTTTACAAGTTTCAACTATTAAGAACTCCAACTACTTGAAAGGAATGTCAAATATTTACTGGATTAGACTCATGTTACTTTGAGAAATAGCAACTGCTCTGTAGCAGTGCAAATTAAAACAATTCCTGCAACAATGGATTCACAGGCAGCCAAATCACACAACGGCAGTTGTTTATAGTTATTGTGCTCAAATATTAATTACTGTAGTAACTTTCTTTGGCAATGATGTCAAGTTTTCATATGATCTCATCTCCCTTCTGGGGAGATGTCTACCACTATTTGGCACAATCCGTCCCACAACAGGACTGAAATTTTGATCTTACTGAATGAGGAATCTGCCCAAACTTCTTGCCGCTGTACTGAGATGACAAAGCGATACCAAACATTGGTTTCCAGGAGAGAGGAAATATTTTTTGTTCATAATAATAGAATTAAACTTCAGCAAAATTAATGCTAATAAGGGGAATTAATATTTATTTGGTGTGGTTACCTCCAGACTTGACTATTCCAATGCTCTCCTGGCTGGCTTCCCATCTTCCACCCTACATAAACTTCAGCTTATCCAAAATTCTGCTACCCGTATCCTAACTCACACCAAATCCTGTTCATCCTTCATCCCTGTGCTTGTTAACCGGCATTGGCTCCTGGTCTGGTAACACATCAATTTAAAAATTCTCAGCTTGTTTTCAAACCCCTTGCCACACAACCCCAACACCCCAACTTACTCTGTAACCTCCTCCAGCCCTACAACCCTCTGAGATCCGCACTCCTCCAAGCCTGGCCTCTTGCGCATACCCGATTTTCATCGCTCCACCATTGGTGACCATGCTTTCAGTTGCTTAGGCCCTTAGACCATTTCCCTGCTCTTACCCAACTGCCCTGCACATTTTTCCCCTTCAAGTATTTATCCAGTTCCCTTTTGAAAGTTATTATTGAATCTACTTCCACCACCCTTTCAGGCAACGCGTTCCAGATCATAACAACTCACTGCATTTTTTTTTCATGTTGCCTCTGGTTCTATTGCCAATCACCTTAAATCTGTGTCCTCTGGTTGCTAACCCTCATGTCAGTGAAAATAGTTTCTCTCTATTTACTGTATCAAAAACATTCATGATTTTGAACACCACTATCAAATCTCCTCTTAGCCTTTTCTACTCTAAGCAGAGCAACCCTAATCTCTCCAGGTAACTTAAGTTTATCATCCCCAGTACCATTCTAGTAAATCTCCTCTGCACCCTTTCTAAGGTCTTGACATCCTTCTGAAAGTATGGTGCTCAGAATTGGGCACAATACTCCATATGGGGCCTAACCTCTGTTTTATAAAGGTTTTGCATAACTTCCTTGCTTTTCTAGTCTATGCCTCTATTTATAAAACCAAGGATCCCATGTGCCCTTTTAACAGCCTTCTCAACTTATCCTGCCACTTCACACTTCTTTACAATAAATTCCATCCTCCATGTGTCTACCCATTTCACCAATCTATGTCCTCCTGAATTCTCAAACTTCCCTCCTCACTGTTTAGTACATTTCCCAGTTTCTGTAAATCATCTGCCATCTTCGGACATTGAAATTATGCCCTGTATCCCAAGTCCAGGTCATTAGTATATATCAAAAAGAGCAGTGGCCCCAACACTGACCTGGAGGACACAGTCCTATTAATCTCATGGGCTTCAATTTTTCTAACATCTATTATGTGGTAATTTATCAAACGACTTTTGAAAGTCTATAGACACAACATCAACTGCACTGTCCTGATCAACCCTCTCCATTACTTCATCAAAGGTCTCAACCAACTTAGTCAAACAAAATTTGCCTGAAACAAGTCCATGCTGGCTTTCATTCATTAATCCATAGTTTTCTAAGTGTCAATTAATTTTCTCCCAGATAATTGCTCTCAAAGTTTGCCCATCACCGATATTAGGATAAGGGGATTGCTGCTGACTTTATTCCTCTTCCCTTTTTTGAACAGTGATGTAACACTTTCAATACTCCAGTCCCCTGGTACCACTTCCATATCTAGACAGAATTGGAAAGTTGTGGCCAGAGCTGCCACAGCAACCAAGGATTGGGTAACTTTTTTATATTGAGCACTGCCAAGCTTTCACATACCTCAGTGCAAACAAGCTTTAAGTGGTGGTAGGAAGTTACAATTTTGGGCCAATGAACAGTGCAGTTGCTGCCGGGTGCACACCGAAATCATTATAATAAACAGGCAGCTTGAAGTTGGTGTGCTGTCTACAGTTCAATCAACTGGGAGGGGGCGCGAGTTAACCGCGCATCACAATCTCCACACCCACTTTCAATGACTATCCATTTTTAGCCCCAAAGTGTGTCTGTAATTAGCAATGCCGATATGAGTAAAAAGTATCTTAAAAACTTTAAAATAATTAGTGATTGAAATGATTCTGAAACAATATCAATTTGCATTGATAAAGTGCTTAAATTGTGGAAAAACATCCCACGGCATCTCACAAAAATGCAATCAAAAAATGGATACTGCACCAAAAAAGGCAATATTAGAAGAGGTGGCAAAAGGTGAACATACAAACATATGAATTAGGAGGAGTAGGCCACTCGGCCCCTCGAGCCTGCTCCGCCATTCAATAAGTTCATGGCTGAACTGATTACTCCACATTTCCACCTACCCCCGATAATCTTTCACCCCCTTGCTTATCAAGAATCTATCTACCTCTGCCATAAAAATATTCAAAGACTCTGCTTCCACTGCCTTTTGAGGAAGAGAATTAGAAAGACTCACGACCCTCAGAGAAAACATTTCTCCTCATCTCTGTCTTAAATGGATGATCCCTTATTTTGAAATAGTGTTCCCTAGTTCGAGATTCTCCCACAAGGGAAAACATCCTTTCCACATCCATCCTGTCAAGACCCCTCAGGATTTTAGATGTTTCAATCAAGTCACCTCTTACTCTTCTGAATTCCAGCGGATACAAGCCTAGCCTGTTCAATCTTTCCTTGTAAGACAACCCACCCAAGCATATCCTCCCTACTTTTAATTCAATTCCCCTCGCAATAAACGATAACATTCTATTAACTTTCCTAATTACTTGCTGTATCTGCATACTAACTTTTTGCGATTCATGCACTTGGACACCCAGATCCCTCTGCATCTCAAAGCTCTGCAATCTCTCACCATTTAGATAAAATGCTTCTTTTTTATTCTTCCTGCCAAAGTGGACAATTTCCCACTTTCCCACATTATACTCCATTTGCCAGGTCTTTGCCCATTCACTTAACCTATCTATATCCCTTTGTAGCCTCCTTATGTCCTCTTCACAAGTTACTTTCCTACCTATCTTTGTGTCATCAGCAAATTTAGCAACCATACCTTCAGTCCCTTCATCTAAGTCATTTATATAAATTGTAAAAAGTTGAGGCCCCAGCACAGATCCCTGTGGCACACCACTTGTTACATTTTGCCAATCTTCTATCCATGCCAATATGTTAGCCCCTACACCATGAGCTTTTATTTTCTGCAATAACCTTTGATGTGGCACCTTATCAAATGCCTTCTGGAAATCTAAGTACAATACATCCACCGGTTCCCCTTTATCCACAGCACATGTAACTCCCTCAAAGAACTCCAATAAATTGATTAAACATGATTTCCCTTTCACAAAACCATGTTGACTCTGCCTGATTACCATGAATTTTTCTAAATGCCCTGCTATAACGTCTTTAATAATAGCTTCTAACATTTTCCCTAAGACAGATGTTAAGCGAACTGGCTTGTAGTTTCCTGCTTTCTGTCTCCCTCCCTTTTTGAATAAAGGAGTTACATTCGCTATTTTCCAATCTAACAGAATTTAAAGGTCGGCTTTCAGCAAGGACTTAAAGAAGGAGAGGAAGGTGCAGAGGCAGAGAGGTTTGAAAGGGAATTCCAGAGCTTAGGACCTAGGAAGGTAATGGGAAGGCTGCAATACGGGTGGAACGGAGATACACAAGAGTCCAGAGGTCAGAGAAACGGATAGTTCAGACAGGCGGAGGAGTTACAGAAATAGGCAGGGGTGAGGCAATAATGGGATTTAAACATGAGGAATGAAAATTTTAAATAAGGGTATTCGGATACTGGGAGCCAATGTAGCTCAGTGAAGACAGGGCTGATGGATGTGTGGGTGGGGCTTGGTGAGGGATAATATATGGGCAGTAGAGTTTTGGATGAGCTGGAGAATGAAGGATGGGAGATCAGCCAGGAGAGCACTGGAATAGTTACATTTGGAGGTGATAAAGGCATGAATGCAGGGTTCAAGAGCAGATCAGTTGCTGTTGGGCCAAAGACAGAGATGGAACTAGGCGGTCTTTGTGATGGAGAGAATATGAGATCGAAAGCGTAGCTTTGTAATGTAATGTAGTGGTGACTTCACCTTTAAGAAACTGTACTTTTAAGAGATCAGGCCACTGATGCAGCTGATGACATCATCATAAGGCGGAGACACCATTTTGAGAGACACACTCAGCAGATGGCTTGCAAAGAGCACACACATACCAGCGAGGGAAAGACCTGGACCTGAGATCACACAATGTAGATAAGTAAGTCAATACATAGCATTTGAGTTGAATCTGAAAATAAAGCCTACTGTTATCATTTAATGAAGACTTGAGAATACAGCACAACAGTACATTTTTTGGTGACGAGAAAGAGAAAAAAAAGAAAAGACGAGGTACAGAAGGATCCAAGGACAGAAAACAAACAGACAAAAAAAGTCGAGAGAATGCCAGGACTGGATCAGAGAGAAAACATGGACTGAAATAAGAGAGAAAAGCTGGGCTGAAACAGAAAAAAAAATGTTTGGTTCCTGATTTAAGCAAAAACAATCACCATGCACAACAACGGCCAAGTCTTTCCAGCCTTTACAGAGACAGACAGCAACACAGGGCCACACTGGAGCAAATGGCCGGCAAGATTTGAAAGTCTAATGGTGGCACTTGATATCAATACTCCCCGAAGAAAGAGAGCGTTACTCCTACACTCTGCTGGACCAAATGTCGACGCTATCTCATGTACACTCACAGAAAATGGAACTGACAATAATTATGACGCAGCGAAAAATGCTCCAACAAGATATTTTCAACCGAGGGCAAATCCTCACTACAAAATGTATGTCTTCAAGCAAGCCAAACAAGATAAGTGCAAGACCCTTGACAACTACATGACGAGACTCAGATGTCTGAGCCAGAATTGCAACTTCACGTGGACAAAGAAATTATCTCCCAGATTATGACCTGTCAATCACCAAGACTAAGAAGGTAAGCTCTTCGAGAGGACGAATCATTAAACTTGCGAAGGTTACTCGATACTGGCAAAATGCTGGAAGCCAGAGAAGGTCAAGCCGAAGTCTTAGAAGGGAAAGAGGCAAATAACATAAGATAAGAATCCCCTGAGGTCAGGACAGGATCTTCAATCGAATCCATGAATGCCACAAGAAGAAGGTTTCGCCAAAGAACCACACCAAACAGAATGGCACAGTGGAAACCCAGTGAAAGATCCAAGTCATAACATCAGTGGTTGGGAAACTATTGGAAAAAATTCTGAGGGACAGGATTAATCTCCACTTGGAGAGGCAGGGATTATTCAAGGATAGTCAGCATGGCTTTGTCAAGGGGAAATCATGTCTAACTAACTTGATTGAATTTTTCGAGGCAGTGACTAGATGTGTAGATGAGGGTAAAGCAGTTAGTGTAGTCTACATGGACTTCAGTAAGGCTTTTGACAAGGTCTCGCATGGGAGATTGGTTAAGAAGGTAAGAGCCCATGGGATCCAGGGCAATTTGGCAAATTGGATCCAAAATTGGCTTGGTGGCAGGAAACAGAGGGTAATGGTCGAGGGGTGTTTTTGCGAGTGGAAGCCTGTGACCAGTGGTGTACCACAACGATCGGTGCTGGGACCCTTGCTGTTTGTAGTGTACCTTAATGATTTAGACATGAATATAGGAGGTATGATCAGTAAGTTTGCAGATGACACGAAAATTGGTGGTGTCGTAAATAGTGAGGAGGAAAGCCTTAGATTACAGGAAGATACAGATGGGCTGGTAAGATGGGCAGAGCAGTGGCAAATGGAATTTAATCCTGAGAAGTGTGAGGTGATGCATTTTGGGAGGACTAACAAGGCAAGGGAATATACAATGGATGGTAGGACCCTAGGAAGTACAGAAGGTCAGAAGGACCTTGGTGTACTTGTCCATAGATCACTGAAGTCAGTAGCACAGGTAGATAAGGTGGTTAGGAAGGCATATGGGATACTTGCCTTTATTAGCCGAGGCATAGAATATAAGAGCAGGGAGGTTATGACGGAGCTGTATAAAATGCTAGTTAGGCCGCAGCTGGAGTACTGTGTACAGTTCTGGGCACCACACTATAGGAAGGATGTGATTGCACTGGAGAGGGTGCAGAGGAGATTCACCAGGATGTTGCCTGGGCTGGGGCATTTCAGCTATGAAGAGAGACTGAAAAGGCGAGGGTTGTTTTCCTTAGAACAGAGAAGGATGAGGGGGGACATGATTGAGGTATACAAAATTATGAGGAGCATTGATAGGTTAGATAGGAAGAGACTTTTTCCCTTAGCGGAGGGGTCAATAACCAGGGGACATAGATTTAAGGTAAGGGGCAGGAGGTTTAGAGGGGATGTGAGAAAAAAAAATTTCACCCAGAGAGTGGTTGGAATCTGGAATACACTGCCTGAAGTGGTGGTTGAGGCAGGAACCCTCACAACATTTAAGAAGTATTTAGATGAGCACTTGAAACACCATAGCATACAAGCTACGGGCAAAGTGCTGGGAAATGGGACTAGAATAGTTAGGTGTTTGATGGCCGGCACAGACATGATGGGCCGAAGAACCTGTTTCTGTGCTCTATGACTCAAAGACCAAGACAGAGGCCACAATCACCTCGCATTCACACAGAGAATCCTCACTACAAAACGTGTGCAACGAGAGGAAAGAAGTATAAAGCCTGTGGAAATTGGGGCATTTCACAAGAGTATGCCGATCGAAGCCTGCAGAAGACATTAATAGAGTTGACTGGCAGAAGGAAGATTACATCTTCACAACACAAGAGAAGATTTTTGTCGCTCACCACCACAAGTACTGACGCCTACCCATGTGCGATGTGTTCACAGGCAATTCAACAATCTCTGCTGTAATTGACTCAGGAGCAACAGTCAACATAATGGATGCCCCGACATTCCATGAGTTACAGAGAAAACAGAAACTGCAATTAAACAAGCTGATATCTAAAATTTTCTCCTATGGACCCCTCTACCGGTCTCAGGGGTCATCCAAGTTACTCTCAAATCCTCCCGTGGGTCCATAGTCAGACGGAGTTCCACGTTGTAGACTCAAGCAAGGGAAATCTGCTAAGTTTTGAAATTGCGAGCAAATTAAAGCTGATCATGATCAACACCATAGAGGACAGAACCACCTGACAAAAGAAGACACCTTGAAGAAGTATCCACTGCCACAATTCATGCCTACACAACCCTACACACACTCAATGGAAAGCATGAGAGATAGAGATAAGAGTCAAAAACAGAGGATAAAGACATGTACAGACCAACGGATGCACACAAAAGTGCGATAAAAGGAAATAAAGTCCTGGTTTGGCAAGAGAAAACATCAAAAATCAGCTCACCAAGAGTGCTTACGCTAGTTCAGAGAAGAGGAAGCATGATTATAGCGAAGAGAGGAAACTACATTGTGAAGAGAACTGTAACCTTTTTCAAAAAAGTCAATGCTAAAATAATTCCAGAAGAAAGTGATGAAGACGACTTCGATTACTGCACATCTGCAACAACTCAAGAAGCAGCTCAGCCAAATCAAACACGACCGAGATCAATACTGCAAAGTCCACAGAGAAGATCATCGAGACCTCATCGATTACCTGTCCGATTTAAAGACTATGTCATGCATCGATCATGAAGGGGGCTTCTTTTGGGCCTCCTTATCTCGAGAGACAATGGATACGCGCCTGGAGGTGGTCAGTGGTTTGTGAAGCAGCGCCTGGAGTGGCTATAAAGGCCAATTCTGGAGTGACAGGCTCTTCCACAGGTGCTGCAGAGAAATTTGTTTGTTGGGGCTGTTGCACAGTTGGCTCTCCCCTTGCGCCTCTGTCTTTTTTCCTGCCAACTACTAAGTCTCTTCGACTCGCCACAATTTAGCCCTGTCTTTATGGCTGCCCGCCAGCTCTGGCGAATGCTGGCAACTGACTCCCACGACTTGTGATCAATGTCACACGATTTCATGTCGCGTTTGCAGACGTCTTTATAACGGAGACATGGACGGCCGGTGGGTCTGATACCAGTGGCGAGCTCGCTGTACAATGTGTCTTTGGGGATCCTGCCATCTTCCATGCGGCTCACATGGCCAAGCCATCTCAAGCGCCGCTGACTCAGTAGTGTGTATAAGCTGGGGATGTTGGCCGCTTCAAGGACTTCTGTGTTGGAGATATAGTCCTGCCACCTGATGCTAAGTATTCTCCGAAGGCAGCGAAGATGGAATGAATTGAGACGTCGCTCTTGGCTGGCATACGTTGTCCATGCCTCGCTGCCGTAGAGCAAGGTACTGAGGACACAGGCCTGATACACTCGGACTTTTGTGTTCCGTGTCAGTGCGCCATTTTCCCACACTCTCTTGGCCAGTCTGAACATAGCAGTGGAAGCCTTACCCATGCGCTTGTTGATTTCTGCATCTAGAGACAGGTTACTGGTGATAGTTGAGCCTAGGTAGGTGAACTCTTGAACCACTTCCAGAGCGTGGTCGCCAATATTGATGGATGGAGCATTTCTGACATCCTGCCCCATGATGTTCGTTTTCTTGAGGCTGATGGTTAGGCCAAATTCATTGCAGGCAGACGCAAACCTGTCGATGAGACTCTGCA
The DNA here is from genome assembly GCF_036365525.1 of Heterodontus francisci. Classification (NCBI taxonomy): domain Eukaryota; kingdom Metazoa; phylum Chordata; class Chondrichthyes; order Heterodontiformes; family Heterodontidae; genus Heterodontus; species Heterodontus francisci. Next base: position 9,156,163 of record NC_090375.1, on the reverse strand, counting down.
GGCATTCTTCAGTGTGAGATGTTAAAGCAGCATCGTCAGCAAAGAGGAGTTCTCTGATGAGGACTTTCCGTACTTTGGACTTCGCTCTTAGACGGGCAAGGTTGAACAACCTGCCCCCTGATCTTGTGTGGAGGAAAATTCCTTCTTCAGAGGATTTGAACGCATGTGAAAGCAGCAGGGAGAAGAAAATCCCAAAAAGTGTGGGTGCGAGAACACAGCCCTGTTTCACACCACTCAGGATAGGAAAGGGCTCTGATGAGGAGCCACCATGTTGAATTGTGCCTTTCATATTGTCATGGAATGAGGTGATGATACTTAGTAGCTTTGGTGGACATCCGATCTTTTCTAGTAGTCTGAAGAGACCACGTCTGCTGACGAGGTCAAAGGCTTTGGTGAGATCAATGAAAGCAATGTAGAGGGGCATCTGTTGTTCACGGCATTTCTCCTGTATCTGACGAAGGGAGAACAGCATGTCAATCACCCTCTATAAAAACAAAGGTGACCGCGGTGACTGCAACAACTACCGTGGAATCTCCCTGCTCAGCATAGTGGGGAAAGTCTTTGCTCGAGTCGCTCTGAACAGGCTCCAGAAGCTGGCCGAGCGCGTCTACCCTGAGGCACAGTGTGGCTTTCGTGCAGAGAGATCGACTATTGACATGCTGTTCTCCCTTCGTCAGATACAGGAGAAATGCCGTGAACAATGAAGGGGGCTAGGCGGAAGAAAAACATCTGGTATTGAGGATGAAACATTTCCCCTTCAAGTTTTTCAAACTTCAGTCCAACCGAGTTTTGTTCCAATATAATTTGACATGATTAACCAGCTAGAGAGCAATTGTTAATCTTTAAAGAAAAGGGGGACACTTTAAGTTTAAGGAAGGGGGTAATGTAATGTAGTGTAGTGATGACTTCATCTTTATGTAATGGTATCTTTTAGAAATCAGGCTACTGATGCAACTGATGACATCATCATACAGATATAAGGAGGAGACCACTTTGAGTGAGGAAAAGACTTGGACCTGAGATCATACAATGTAGATAAGTAAGACAATAAATAGTGTTTGTGTTGAATCCAAATATAAAGCCTGCAGGTATCATTTAATGAAGACTTAAGAATACAGTACAAAACGACAAGAAATATTAAGGTGCTTTATAAATGTAGGCATTTTCCTTTCTTTTAGCTGTACAGTGCAGCAAGGAATCTCTCTCCCCAGACAGTATTCTCACTCTCTCCAACATCCAGCAGAGACGTGCAAGCTTGCTAATTCAACAATGTTATTTGAGAGTGAAATGTACACTGTCACCTAGTGGAGAACTCCTAGAATTGTAGCTTATTGGCAACACACATCAAATACCTGCCTGCACAATGAACATTTTCCAGCCAATACTTTGACTCTTATTCATTCTGAACAACCAAACAATTCACACTTTTTGCAACAGACATCAATATCCGTTACTCCTGGATCAGATGCAGTACAGATTAAATGCAGGATAAAGCTCCCATCCCACCTCTGGCTCGACACTATCACTTAATCCCAGTATCTGTAAAGCAGCCACTACTGCATCAGCATGCTAATCATTGACAGAGTCAATGAATACACAGCAGGCCCTACCCGATTTCAAACAAGCTAATGTGGCACTTCTTTTCAAGGAAGAATACAAAACAATTCACTTAGATCATGTCTGATCTGGATCTTAACTGCATCTACCCACCTTGGTTCTGTAATCCTTAATACCCTTATCCAACAAAAATTGATCAATATCAGTTTTGAAATTTTCAACTGACCTCCTGTCTCAACAGTTTTTTTTAGGGGACAGAGTTCCAGATTTCCATTACCCTTTGCGTGAAGAAATGCTTCGTGACATCACCTCTGAACAACCTAGTTCTGATTTTAAGGTTTGGCCCCCTTGTAGCTATACATATAGCGAAGATGTTTCCACTTGTGGGAGAGACTAGAACTAAGGGGCATAAATATAAGATAGTCACTAATATAGTCACAAGGCTTGGTTGATGTGAATAGTGTCGATACATTTAAGGAGAAACTAAATAAACACATGATGGGGAAAGGAATAGAGGGATATGCTGATAGGGTGAGATGAAGTAGGGTGGGAGGAGGCTCACATGGAACATAAACACTGGCATAGACCAGTTGAGCTGAATGGTCGGCATCTATGCTGTAAATTCTACTTAATTCATTTTATCAAGGGTCGCAGAGAGGTCAAGGAACTCCAGAAATAATGTGAAATACAGGGCAAGGTATAGGTTGAAGAGTAGATAACAAAACAACATGACTGAATCTATAGTTATGTACTGCAGTGATACATGGATAAATGTTTTGAAATCATGTTCCTGATATATGGCTTCACACTGGAGCAATGCATAGTGGGAGTTTCAGGTGGCAAGTCCGGCAAAGATTTTCCATCCGTCATATTGGTTAGGAAACCCTAAGAGGTCTGTTCAGCTCAGCGCCTGAATTCCCAGTGCAAACATCCAATCAAAGAATGATCTAGAAGGCCATTTGACCCATCGTGCCTATGCTGGTTCTTTGAAAGAGCTATCCAATCTGTCCCACTCCCCCTGCTCTTTACCCAAAGCCCTGCAAATTTTTCATTTTCACGTATTTATCCAATTCCCTTTTGAAATGAGCCCGGCCAGGTGGTCGAAGTTTCAGTGGGGGAGCATTTTGGGAGCAGTGACCATAATTCCATAAGTTTTAAGGTACTTGTGGATAAGGATAAGAGTAGTCCTCGGGTAAAGGTGCTAAATTGGGGGAAGGCTAATTATAACAATATTAGGCAGGAACTGAAGAATTTAGATTGGGGGCGGCTGTTTGAGGGTAAATCAACATCTGACATGTGGGAGTCTTTCAAACGTCAGCTGATTAGAATCCAGGACCAGCATGTTCCTGTGAGGAAGAAAGACAAGTTTGGCAAGTTTCGGGAAGCTTGGATAACACGGGATATTGTGAGCCTAGTCAAAAAGAAAAAGGAAGCATTTGTAAGGGCTGGAAGGCTAGGAACAGATGAAGCACTTGAGGAATATCAAGAAAGTAGGAAGGAACTTAAGCAAAGAGTTAGGAGGGCTAAAAGGGGTCATGAAAAGTCATTGGCAAACAGGATTAAGGAAAATCCCAAGGCTTTTTATACATATATAAAGAGCAAGAGGGTAACCAGGGAAAGGGTTGGCCCACTCAAGGACAGAGATGGGAATCTAAGCGTGGAGCCAGAGGAAATGGGCGAGGTGCTAAATGAGTACTTTGCATCAGTATTCACCAAAGAGAAGGACTTGGTGGATGATGAGCCTAGGGAAGGGAGTGTAGATAGTCTCAGTCATCTCATTATCAAAAAGGAGGAGGTGTTGGGTGTCTTGCAAAGCATTAAGGTAGATAAGTACCCAGGGCCTGATGGGATCTACCCTAGAATACTGAGGGAGCAAGGGAAGAAATTGCTGGGGCCATGACAGAAATCTCTGCATCCTCATTGGCAACGGGTGAGGTCCCAGAGGACTGGAGAATAGCCAATGTTGTTCCTTTGTTTAAGAAGGGTGGTAAGGATAATCCAGGAAATTATAGGCCGGTGAGCCTTGCATCAGAGGTAGGGAAACTATTAGAGAGGATTCTTCGGGACAGGATTTACTCCCATTTGGAAACAAACGAACTTATTAGAGAGAGACAGCATGGCTTTGTGAAGGGGAGGTCGTGTCTTACTAATTTGATTGAGTTTTTTGAGGAAGTGACGAAGATGAATGATGAGGGAAGGGCGGTGGATGTTGTCTATATGGACTTTAGTAAAGCCTTTGACAAGGTCCTGCATGGCAGACTGGTGCAAAAGGTGAAGTCACACGGGATCAGAGGTGAGCTGGCAAGATGGCTACAGAACTGGCTCAGTCACAGAAGACAGAGGGTATCAGTGGATGGGTGTTTTTCTGAATGGAGGGATATGACTAGTGGTGTTCCGCAGGGATCAGTGAAGGGACTTATGCTGTTTGTAGTATATATAAATGATTTGGAGGAAAATGTAGCTGGTCTGATTAGTAAGTTTGCAGACGACACAAAGGTTGGAGGAGTTGCGGATAGTGATGAGGATTGTCGGAGGATGCAGCAGGATATAGATCGGTTGGAGACTTGGGCGGAGAAATGGCAGATGGAGTTTAATCCGAACAAATGTGAGGTAATGCATTTTGGAAGATCTAATATAGGTGGAAAGTATACAGTAAATGGCAGAACCCTTAGGAGTATTGACAGGCAGAGAGATCTGGGCGTACAGGTCCACAGGTCACTGAAAGTGGCAACGCAGGTGGATAAGGTAGTCAAGAAGGCATACGGCATGCTTGCCTTCATCGGTCGGGGCATAGAGTATAAAAATTGGCAAGTCATGCTGCAGCTGTACAGAACCTTAGTTAGGCCACACTTAGAATATTGCGCGCAATTCTGGTCGCCACACTACCAGAAGGACGTGGAGGCTTTGGAAAGGGTACAGAGGAGGTTTACCAGGATGTTGCCTGGTCTGGAGGGCATTAGCTATGAGGAGAGGTTGGATAAACTCGGATTGTTTTCACTGGAACGACGGAGGTGGAGGGGCGACATGATAGAGGTTTACAAAGTTATGAGCGGCATGGACAGAGTGGATAGTCAGAAGCTTTTTCCCAGGGTGGAAGAGTCAGTTACTAGGGGACATAGGTTTAAGGTGCGAGGGGCAAAGTTTAGAGGGGATGTGCGAGGCAAGTTTTTTACACAGAGGGTGGTGAGTGCCTGGAACTTGCTGCCAGGGGAGGTGGTGGAAGCAGATACGATAGCGACGTTTAAGAGACATCTTGACAAATATATGAATAGGAAGGGAATAGAGGGATACGGTCCCCAAGTGCAGAAGGTGTTAGTTTAGGCAGGCATCAAGATCGGCGCAGGCTTGGAGGGCCGAATGGCCTGTTCCTGTGCTGCACTGTTCTTTGTTCTTTGAAAGTTACAATTGAATCTGCTTCCACTGCCTTTTCAGGCAGTGCATTCCAGATCACAACAACTTGCTGTGTAAAATACAGTTTTCATTTCCCCTCTGGTTCTTATGTCAATTCTCATAAATCTATGTCCTCTCGTGACTGATCCTCCTGTCAATGGAAACAGTTTCTCCCGAAAGAGAATAATCCCAGCTTCTCCCGTCATGCCATATAACTGAAGTCCCTCATCCCTGGTACAATTCTAGTAAATTTCCTGTGCATCATCTCCAACACCTGGACCTCCTTCCTAAAGTGTGGTGCCTGGAATTGGACACAATGCTCCAGCTGGGGCTTAACAAATGCCAGGATTAAATTTGACTAAAACTTGGCAGGTGATGCTGTATGATCGCCATCCGAGTGATGTCCCTTGAAGAACTCAGTATGCTAATGAGCTAAGTACCAGGATGTAGTCATGTGACTAGAAACCATAGTCACTCTGCAACTGTAACATCCTAGAGAAAGGTTCTGGAAGTAGTTTGCTCTGTATTGCATGTACTAGTTTAGCTATTAATAAACCTTTTAGAGATCTTCAAGGAACTGGAATGAGTTGAACTAGTTGTTTCATAATTTTAAGATATTTTGGGCACGGAATTTGGATCCATAGCACTGGCCCTCCAAGTGGGGTGCCTTGTGCCTCTGCCCATTTCCAGAGCAGACTGCGTGGCATCCCATGCTGGGAAGACCGCTTGTGCGGCAAACCCTGCACGAGCCAAAGGTTTCCCAACTGGCGAGATTGTGATGTTAAACAGCCTTACCAACTGATTTGCTGTACGATTTACCAACTTGGACCACGCAGGTCTGTCCAACATATTCACTCATGAAAGAACATGCGTAGGGCTGAAAGAGGGAGCCAGCAGTAGCACTATTTAAAGGGACTAGGACACAACTTGCAGGTAAGGTGATTTAGAAACATAGAAACATAGAAAAATAGGAATAGGAGTAGCCCATTCGGCCCTTCGAGCCTGCACCGCCATTCAATACGATCAAGGCTGATCGTCCAGACTCAAAACCCTGTTCCCGCTTTCTCCCAGTATCCCTTGATCCCTTTAGCCCTAAGAACTATATCTAACTCTTCTTGAATATATTTAATGATTTGGCCTCAACTGCTTTCCGTGGTAGAGAATTCCACAGGTTCACCACTCTCTGGGTGAAGAAATCTCTCCTCCTCTCAGACCTCAGTCCTTATCCTTAGACTTTTCCCTGCCATCGGGAACATCCTTCCTGCATCTAGTCAGTCCAGTCCTGTTAGAATTTTGCAGATTTCTATGAGATCCTCTTTCATTCTTCAAAACTCTAGCGAATACAAGCCTAATTGACCCAATCTCTCATCATACGTCAGTCCTGCCATCCCAGGAATCAGTCTGGTGAACCTTCTCTACACTCCCTCAATAGCAAGAGCATCCTGCCTCAGATAAGGAGACCAAAACAGCACACAATACTAAAGGTGTGGTCTCAGCAAGGCCTTGTATAATTGTAGCAAGACATCCTTTCTCCTGTACTCGAATCCTCTCGCTATGAAGGCCAACATACCATTTGCCTTCTCAACAGCATGCTGCACCTACATGCTTACTTTCAGCGACTGGTGCACAAGGACACCCAGGTCTCGCTGCACCTCCCCCTTTCCCAATCTATCGCCATTCAGAAAATAATATGCCTTCCTGTTTTTACCACCAAAGTGGTTAACCTCACATTTATCCACATTATACTGCATCTGCCATGTATTTGCCCACTCACTCAACCAGTCCAAATCACACTGGAGCTTCTCTGCATCCTCCTCACAGCTCACACTCCCACCCAGCTTTGTGTCATCTGCAAACTTGGATATATTACATTTAGTTCCCTCATCTATATCATTAATATATATTGTGAAGAGCTGGGGTCCTAGCACTGATCCCTGTGGTACCCCACTAGTCACTGCCTGCCACTTGGAAAAAGACCCGTTTATTCCTACTCTTTGTTTCCTGTCTGCCAGTCAGTTCTCTATCCATGTCTGTACCTTACCCCCAATCCCATGTGCTTTAACATTGCATGCTAATCTCTTATGTGGGACCTTATCGAAAGCATTCTGAAAGTCCAAATACACCACATCCACTGGTTCTCCCTTATCTATTCTACTAGTTACATCCTCAAAAAATTCCAGTAGATTTGTCAAGCATGATTTCCCTTTCGTAAATCCATGTTGACTTTGTCCGATCCTGTCACTGTTTTCCAAGTTCTCTGCTATTACATCTTTTATAATGGACTCTAGCATTTTCCCCACTACTAATGTCAGGCTAACCGGTCTATAATTTCCTGTTTTCTCTCTACCTCCTTTTTTAAATAATGGGGTTACATTAGCTACCCTCCAATCCGTTGGAACTGTTCCAGAGTCTACAGAGTTTTGAAAAATGACCAGCAATGCATCTACTATTTCTAGGGTCACTTCCTTAAATACTCTGGGATGTAGATCATCAGGCCCTGGGGATTTATTGGCTTTCAATCCCATCAATTTCCTTAACACCATTTCCCTACTAATACTGATTTCATACAGTTCCTCCTTCTCACTAGACCCTATGTTCCCCAACATTTCTGGGAGGTAATTTATGTCCTTCTTTGTAAAGACAGAACCAAAGTATGTATTTAATTGGACTGCCATTTCTTTGCTCCCCATTATAAATTCCCCCGTTTCTGACTGTAAGGGACCCACATTTGTCTTCACTAATCTTTTTCTCTTCACATATCTATAGAAGCTTTTACAGTCAACTTTTATGTTCTCTGCAAGCTTACTCTCATACTCTATTTTCCCTTTCTTAATCAATCCCTTTGTCCTCCTTTGCTGAATTCTAAACTCCTCTCAATCCTGAGGTTTGCTGCTTGTTCCGGCCATTTTATATTTCTCCTCCTTGGATCTAATACTATCCCTAATTTCTTTTGTAATCCACAGTTGAGCCACCCTTCCTGTTTTATTCTTGCCCAGACAGGAATGAACAATTGTTCTAATCCATCCATGCACTCTTTAAATGCTAGCCATTGCATATCCACTGTCAATCCTTTAGGTAATGTTCCCCAATCTATCTAGCCAACTTGCGCCTCATACCTTCATAGTTTCCTTTATTTAAGACCCTCATCTCAGAATCAACTCTCTCACTCTCCATCTTAATGAAGAATTCTATCATGTTATGGTCGCTCTTCCCCACACAACAAGATTGTTAACTCATCCTTTCTCATTACACAATACCCAATCTAGGATGGCCTGTTCTCTAGTTGGTTCCTCAACGTATTGGTCCAAAAAACATCATCACGTATGCACTCCAGGAGTTCCTCCTCTACAGTATTATTGCTCATTTGTTTGCCCAATCTATATTGCATATGTAGATGAAAGTCACCCATAACTACAGTTGTATCTTTATTGCATGTGTCTCTAATTTCCTGTTTAATGCCATCCTCTGCATCACCACTGCTGTTGGGAGGCCAAATATAAAACCCCCACCAATGTTTTCTGCTCCTTAGTGTTTCTTAGCTCCACCCATACAGATTCCACACCAGGATTCTCTGAGCTAATATCCTTCCTCACTTTTGTATTGATTTCCCCTTTTACTAACAATGCTACTCCACCTCCTTTCCCTTTTTGCCTGTCCTTTCTAAATATTGAATACCCCTGCATGTTCAGTTCCCATCCTTGGTCACCCTGCAGCCATGTCTCCGTAGTCGCAACCATATCGTATCCATTTACATCTATCTGTGTGGTTAATTTGCCTACCTTATTGCGAATACTCCGCGCATTGAGAAACAATGCCTTTAGGCTTGTCTTTTTAATATTCTTAGTCATATAAGCATTATTTCGCACAATGGCGCTATTTGTTTCTTGCCCTTGATTTCTATGCCTTCCACTTTTGCCTTTTTGATTCCTGTCTTTCCTTTCTATCCTTGTTTCCTCCTCCTCAGTCTCCCCGCTCAGGTTCCCATCCCTCTGCCATTCTAGTTTAAATCCTCCGCAACAGCACTAGCAAACGACCCTGCGAGGACATTGGTTCCAGTCCTGCTTGGGTGTAACCCGTCCCGCTTGTACAGGTCCCACCTTCCCCAGAATCGGTCCCGATGTCCCAGGAATCTGAATCCCTCCCTCCTGCACCATTTCTCCAGCCATGCATTCATCTGGTCTATTCTCCTGTTCCTAAACTCACTAACATGTAGCACAGGAAGTAATCCTGAGATTACTACCTTTGAGGTCCTGCTTTTTAATTTAGCTTACTCCATACATTCATCTTGCAGGACCTCATCCCTTTTTGTACCTATGTCATTGGTACAGACATGTACCACGACCACTGGCTGTTCACCCCCCCACCCACTTCAGAAAGTCCTGCAGCCGCTCAGAGACATCCTTGACCCTAGCAGCAGGGAGGCAACATACCATCCTGGAGTCTCATTTGCGGCCACCGAAACTCCTGTCTGTTCCCCTTACAATTGAATCTCCTATCACTATGGCTCTCCCAGTCTTTTCCCCCCCTTCCTGTGCAGCAGAGCCATCCATGGTGCCTCAAACTTGGCTGTTGCTGCTTTCTCCTGGGAGGCCAGCCCCCCACAGTATTCAAAATGATATGTCTGTTTGAGAGGGGGACGGCCACAGGAGACTCCTGCACTACCTGCCTGCGCCTACTACTCTGTCTGGTGGTCATCCATCCCTTTTCTGCCTGTGCTGCCATTACCTGTGGTGTGACCACCTCTCTAAACGTGCTATCCAGGACGTCCTCAGCATCGTGGATGCTCCACAGTGAATCCACCTGCAGCTCCAGCTGCGCAATGCGGTCAGCTAGTAGCTGCAGCTGGACACACCTCCTGCACACATGGTCGCCAGATTAAGCTGCTGAGTTACTCCCTTTAATTTAGAGTACTAAATTACGCTAGGGACCTTATTCCACTCCAAACACTACCTACTACAATCTAAAGTCCTTATCTTTAGTTTTACTTCGGCTACTGAAAGTAGTAAAAAAAGGGTAGAAATAGCCACCTGTTCCTACTTCCAATCAGTTGCCTCCCTTTGCAACGTGTCACTTTCTGAACTGCGACGTCAGTTGTGGAACTCTCTTGCTGTCCCTGTGAGAGTGTGTGAGAGTATGCCTCTTTTAAACCGCTGGAACTCCCGCTCGCTGGTGCTTGTCCCCACAAAAGTCAGCCTCAGTCTCGCTCCTTCCCACCGCTGCTGCTCTTTTAAACTGTGCCAGTCTCATTTAGTCTCACTCAGTCCCGCCTCTGCTCTTTTAAACTGTGCCGGTCTCACTCAGTCTCGCTCCTTCCCGCCGCTGCTCTTTTAAACTGTGCCGGTCTCATTTAGTCTCACTCAGTCCCGTCTCTGCTCTTTTAAACTGTTCCGGTCTCACTCAGTCTCACTCCTTCCCACCTCTGCTCTTTTAAACTGTGCCGGTCTCACTCAGTCTCGCTCCTTCTCGCCACTGCTGCTCTTTTAAACTATGCCGGTCACACTCAGTTTCGCTCCTTCTCGCCACTGCTGCTCTTTTAAACTATGCCGGTCACACTCAGTCTTGCTCAGTCCTCCCTCTGCTCTTTTAAACTGTGCCGGTCTCACTCAGTCTCACTCCTTCCCACCGCTGCTACTTTAAACTATGCTGGTCTCACTCAGTCTCGCTCCTTCCCGCCTTTGCTCTTTTAAACTGTGCCGGTCTCACTCAATCTCGCTCCTTCCCGCCTCTGCTCTTTTAAACTGTGCCAGTCTCACTCCTTCTCGCTGCTGCTGCTCTTTTAAACTGCGCCAGCCTCACTCAGACTCACTCCTTCCCGCTGCTGCTGCTCTTTTAAACTGTGCCGGTCTCACTCAATCTCGCTCCTTCCCGCCACTGCTCTTTTAAACTGTGCTGGTCTCGCTCACTTTACACTTACTTCACTTGTTGTGAACTCTCTGGAAGTACTGTGGAGTGTTTCTGGAGGCACTGTGATGCGTTCCTGGATTTGGCACGAAATGTTGCTGCATCCTCACAGTGAGGGCAGAGCCTGCAACAGGTATGGGTGGGGGGGGGGGGTGGGGGGGGGTGGTGCTGGAGTTACAGTGCCTCTGGTCTATAACACCTTAGGGAGATGGAGAAGAAGCTGAGGACTGGGAAAGCTCTGCATTATACCCTCTGCCAAGTTGGAACCAGACTCCTCCATGCTGCTTGACAGGATGCCATCTGGTAGGTCAGCCAATGCACCCAGAATCTTTGTGTATGTCCTCATCAGTGCTCTCTGGTAGGCTGCCTCATCTGAGTCCCCTGGTTTTTTTAATACATTTGTGGGATGTGGGCATCTCTGGCAAGGCCAGCGTTTATTGTCCATGCCTAATTGCTCTTGAACTGAGTGGCTTGCTAGGCCAATTCAGAGGGCATTTTAAGAGTCAACCACATTGCTGTGGGTCTGGAGTCACTGTCGCCCAGACCAGGAAAGGACAGCAGTTTTCCTTCCCTAAAAGACATTAGTGAACCAGATGGGTTTTTACAACAATCGACAATGGTTTCATGGCCAACAGACTAGCTTTTTTTAAAATTCCAGATTTATTAATTGAATTCAAATTTCACCATCTGTCATGGCAGGATTCAAACCCATGTTCCCAGAACATTAGCCTATGCACTGGATTACTAGTCCAGCAACATTATCACTATGCCACCACCTCCCCTGTAGCAGAATTGTCCGCGACTTCGCCTTCCAAGGGGCTGGAACACAAATTACCCTTTCTCCCAGCCTGGCTGCAGCCTACTCATGCCCAGTGACTCACCACGTGCTGACCCAGCTCTATAATAGCCTGTAAGGTATGTGCAGTGTCAGTATCTGAGCTGGTAGCTGCAAGTGTCAGGTCAAGTGACGATGCTTCTTCAACAGTGAGATACTGTCTCTCGCTTCCTCCTGAAGCTGCTGTGGCTGGGCAGGTGGCAGTTCTTGGGTGTCTAAAAGCAGAAAATCAGAAAGGGGAAGGTTGTGGTGAGGGAAGGGGGATGGGATGGAAAGCAAGGGGTCCATGGTCAAAACTTCAGCAGCTTGCACACCATGCCAGATAGCAGGGAGGATGAGCTGGGAATTGAGAATGGACATGAGGCAGGAATACACTCTCAGTCGGAATGTTTTCAGTGATGCCAGCTGCCACGGGCTCTGGCATAGCCGGTCCCATGATGCGGAGAATCATCTATTCCGTAGGGTTCAGGAGATGGAGGCGTGCCTGGTCCCTGCCGGCTCTGCTCTACTCCCTTCTATTGTGTATAACCTTAGCTGCATGAGAGAGAGTAGAAGGTCAGTGATTGTTTGGGTGAGGTTCCTGCCACAGCTGAAAGCTGGAGGTTATGTGGAGACCGTGAGAGTTAGATGTGAGGTTAGCAGCTCCTGCATGCAGCCAGTGAGAGTACAGGCAGCCAGCAGCAGCTCCCCTTTAAGAGGAGCAGGCTGGCTGCAGAACAAGCTATCAACACACTCTGCTTGGCCCCTTGCTAAGTGCTTAGGCAACCAGCAGCGCGGGTCCTGTTCACACTAACACTCTTCTTCTTTGGCCTCCTTATCTCGAGAGACAATGGGTAAGCACCTGGAGGTGGTCAGTGGTGTGTGGAGCAGCCTGGAGTGTCTATAAAGGCCAATTCTAGAGTGACAGGCTCTTCCACAGTTGCTGCAGAAAAATTTGATTGTCGGGGCTGTTACACAGTTGGCTCTTCCCTTGTGCCTCTGTCTTTTTCCCTGTCAACTACTAAGTCTCTTCGACTTGCCACACTTTAGCCCCGCCTTTATGGCTGTCCGCCAGCTCTGGCGAATGCTGGCAACTGACTCCCACGACTTGTGATCAATGTCACAGGATTTCATGTCGCGTTTGCAGACGTCTTTAAAGCGGAGACATGGACGGCCGATGGGTCTGATACCAGTGGCGAGCTCGCTGTACAATGTGTCTTTGGGGATCCTGCCATCTTCCATGCAGCTCACATGGCCAAGCCATCTCAAGCGCTGCTGTCTCAGTAGTGTGTATAAGCTGGGGATGTTGGCCGCCTCGAGGACTTCTGTGTTGGAGATACGGTCCTGCCACCTGATGCCAAGTATTCTCCGGAGGCAGCGAAGATGGAATGAATTGAGACGTCGCTCTTGGCTGACATACGCTGTCCAGGCCTCGCTGCCATAGAGCAAGGTACTGAGGACACAGGCTTGATACACTCGGACTTTTGTGTTCAGTGTCAGTGCGCCATTTTCTCACACTCTGTTGGCCAGTCTGGACATAGCAGTGGAAGCCTTTCCCATGCGCTTGTTGATTTCTGCATCTAGAGACAGGTTACTGGTGATAGTTGAGCCTAGGTAGGTGAACTCTTGAACCACTTCCAGAGCGTGGTCGCCAATATTGATGGATGGAGCATTTCTGACGTCCTGCCCCATGATGTTCGTTTTCTTGAGGCTGATGGTTAGGCCTAATTCATTGCAGGCAGCCGCAAACCTGTCGATGAGACTCTGCAGGCACTCTTCAGCGTGAGATGTTAAAGCAGCATCGTCAGCAAAGAGGAGTTCCCTGATGAGGACTTTCCGTACTTTGGACTTCGCTCTTAGACGGGCAAGGTTGAACAACCTGCCCCCTGATCTTGTGTGGAGGAAAATTCTTTCTTCCAAGGACTTGAACTCATGTGAAAGCAGTAGGGAGAAGAAAATCCCAAAAGGTGTGGGTGCGAGAACATAGCCCTGTTCCACACCACTCAGGATAGGAAAGGGGTCTGATGAAGAGCCACCCTGTACACCAAGGTCTAGGCCATTAATATATATCAGGAAAAGAAGGGGTCCCAACACTGATCCCTGGGGAACTCCATTACAAACCTTCCTCCAGCCCGAAAAACATCCATTAACCACTACTCTCTGTCTCCTGTCACTCAGCCAATTTCATATCCATGTTGCTACCGTCCTTTTATTCCACGAGCTACAAGTTTGCTCACAAGTCTGTTGTGTGGCACTGTATCAAATGCCTTTTGAAGGTCCATGTACACCACATCAACAGCATTGCCCTCATCAACCCTCTCTGTTACCTCCTCAAAAAACTACAGCAAATTAGAGAAACGTGATTGTCCTAAAAGAAATCTATTCTGGCTTTCCTTAATTAACTCGTATTTGTCCATGTGTCAATTGATTTTGTCCCGAATTATTATTTCTGGAAGTTTTCCCACCACTGAAGTTAAACTGACTGGCCTGTAGTTGCTGGGCTTATCTTTACACCCTTTTTTGAACAAGGATGTAACATTTGCAATTTTCCAGTCTTCTGGCACCCCTGCCCCCCATCCGAGTCTAAGGAGGACTGGAAAATTATGACCAGTGCCTCTGTGATTTCCACCTTCGCTTCCCTCAGTATCCTTGGACGCATCTCATCTGGTCCTGGTTTTTTATCCACTTTTAAGTACAGACAGCCTATCTAATACTTCCTCTTTATCAATTTTAAACCCCTCTAGTATTCATTTAATACCTCAGTTATGCCCTCTGCCTCCATGTGTAAATCACCTTTCTGGTCCTTAATTGGCCCACTCCACCATTTACCAGCCTTTTACTATTTATATGTCTTTCAAAAGCTTTGGGATTTCCTTTAATGCTAGTTGCCAGTCTCTTTTCATGCTCCCTCTTTGTTTCTATGATCCCATGATCTGAAATAGATCCGGCCACAGTTTTGCATTGTATCTGACGATTTGTATTTATACTTACCCTGTAACCTTGAGGTGGTTAAGTAATCATAGACTATTACAGCGCAGAAGGAGGCCATTCGGCCCATTCTGCCTGTGCTGGTACTTTGAAAGAGCCATCCAGATAGTCCCACTCCCCGTCTTTCTCTTTCCCATAGCGCTGCATATTTATCCTGTATCTCAATTTTACTGAGCCTTTTGTAGGGTATCTGTGTGGCTGCTGTGAATAAAGGTGTTTGAGATTATGATCTTGAATGCCTGATACTTAGAAAAAAAATGGAGTAATTTTACTTTCCCCGGTAGTTATGTGTTAGTAAGAACTCATTTTGTGTTTTTTTTTGTTCAGTTATTATCACCGACTCCCTTATGTACCTCTTGAGGTCTCCAGTGGTTAGATAAAGATCAGTGCCTTTTCATTTTTTAGTTCAAGGTTAGCAGGCTGTGGAAAATACAATGTGCAACATATTTAGAAAATCCTTGTTTTCTGGCAGTCTCAATTCAGTCTGAATTGGACTTGCAGCAGAAAATTATCCTTATTTTGGCACGAAAAGGTATTTTTTTACAAATTTACGTTCCTGGCACAAAATCTTGCTCAGTCTGTTGAACATCATAGAACATAGAACATAGAACATACAGCACAGAACAGGCCCTTCGGCCCACAATGTTGTGCCGATCCTTTGTCCTCTGTCAAGGACAATTTAATCTATACCCCATCATTCTCCTTTATCCATATACCTATCCAAAAGCCTTTTGAAAGTCCCTAAAGTTTCTGACTCAACAACTTCCCCGGGCAAGGCATTCCATGCCTCGACCACTCTCTGGGTAAAGAACCTTCCCCTGACATCCCCCTTATATCTCCCACCCTTCACCTTAAATTTATGACCCCTTGTAACGCTTTGCTCCACCCGGGGAAAAAGTTTCTGACTGTCTACCCTATCTATTCCCCTGATCATCTTATAAACCTCTATCATGTCACCCCTCATCCTTCTCCTTTCTAATGAGAAGAGGCCTAGAATGTTCAGCCTTTCCTCGTAAGACTTATTCTCCATTCCAGGCAACATCCTGGTAAATCTCCTCTGCACCCTCTCCAAGGCTTCCACATCCTTCCTAAAATGAGGCGACCAGAACTGCACACAGTACTCCAAATGAGGCCTTACCAAGGTCCTGTACAGCTGCATCATCACCTCACGGCTCTTAAATTCAATCCCTCTGCTAATGAACGCTAACACCCCATATGCCTTCTTCACAGCCCTATCCACTTGAGTTGCAACTTTCAATGATCTATGCACATAGACCCCAAGGTCTCTCTGCTCCTCAATTCCCAATATTTGATCCTGGCAGACAGATAAAGTTCCATGGCAGGAGTGCGAACCTATAAAGTATACCCTTAAAACGGCAGTCCTACTGAGGGAAGGTACAGGATCGCTGGACTAAGAAATGGAAAACACACACTGGTGCAGTCAGGGTGCTTGTCTGCTAATGGTGATGAGGCATATTGTTGAGATGGAATAGAGGAATCTTTTCTCTACATCTAATCACGCTGTAGCTGGAGCTGAATTTAGTTGTGCCAGCGCGGCTTCCGGCACCAGGCTATAAATGGAAGGGGAACCCCACCTTGGCATTCAGAGCCCCTCCCCCCTGTAACCTGCAAGGCTATGCACCAGATGCTGGAAGGTGGGATTAGATTGGGTGGCTAGTTTTTTCAGCCATCACAGACATGATGGGCTGAATGGCCTCCTTCTGTGCCATAACTTTTCTATGGTTCACCCCCTCTCCTCAGCGTGATTAAACGGGGTTCAGACACTTAAGTGTCCTGCACTGGGATGGGACAGGGATCTCGCCTCCAAGAGTTCCTGGCTAATCAGAGGGCTGGCAGCTGAGTAGTATCAGCAATGCCACTGGGAGTGATGACCATTGCCGGTACTTCAGAAGACCTGAAACCAGGCTGAGCGCTGGAGACCCGGACCCCAGTAAGAGAGGCAGGGTTGCCGGGGCCAGTTCGGCAGGCTGCGGTGATGGGGCGGTGGGGTGGTGCAGGGTGGTGGTAGTGGGGGAAAAAGTGAGTGATGAGGGCAGTGGGGGGTGTCATCAGAGGTGTGACCTTTGCCGCCGGGGGTCCTTCATGAGCCACAGATTACCCATGGAGGAGGACCCCCCCACAAGCCCATAGAGAGGTAACTTTGTTTTACTGGATGACCATCACGCATGGCGGAGGCCCAGTTTAATTCCAGCGGCAGCAGAAAGAGACCTTTAAGTGGCTATTGATTGACCACTTAAGGTCCTCAATTGGCGTCTGTGTGGGAAGGCCATCTTCGGTTGTTCCTGCCCCCGACTTAATTGCTAATCATGATGCAACGGAAAGGCAATGGGCCCTTTGCCCCCCGCCTTCCATCGCAGTTCTATGGGGCCCTCCCTCCCGCATCCTAACCTGTCTCCAGGGGGCCCATTAAATTCCGTGCCTGTTCTTGGAGCACTTGTGCTTGAAATGGAAAAATGTCCCCAGCAGACATCCCGCATCTTGATGAACACAAAATTCATAACAAAACCCCATAAAATATGAAACAATAATGGGGTAATCATAATGCAGTCATATTAATGATGTTCAGTTTGCTTTGAAATTCGTGCTTATTTGCAAACTCGTATCTCACTCACTGATCCAGTGAGCAGGTATTACTAGAAGTTTCCAAGCAGATACAATTGGGAACAATTCTAACCTAACCTACCCATTGGGAAAGTGACAGGATGGAGTGTAATGCAAACCCGAGTGTTTTAACCTTCACTCGGGTTCCTCACTCTCTGATCCCAGTACTGAACCACACTGGGAGTCCTCACTCACTGATCCCAGTACTGAACCACATGGGAGTCCTCACTCACTGATCCCAGTAATGAACCACACTGGGAATTCTCACTCACTGATCCCAGTACTGAACCACACTGGGAGTCCTCACTCACTGATCCCAGTACTGAACCACACTGGGAGTTCTCACTCACTGATCCCAGTAATGAACCACACTGGGAGTCCTCACTCACTGATCCAAGTACTGAACCACACTGGAAGTTCTCACTCACTGATCCCATAGGAGGTGCAGCAGATAACTAAACTCCGAAGAAGGGTCACTGACCCGAACCGTTAACTCTGCTTCTCTTTCCACAGTTGCTGCCAGACCTGCTGAGTGGTTCCAGCATTTCTTGTTTTTATTTCAGATAACTAAACTCTCCTTGCACAAAGCTAATTTTTTTTAGAAAAAACAATGCCCTAAATAATTCCTTTCTTCTATTATTACCTCATTAGAGACACTGTTAATGACATTTTTTTAATCCTCTCCATATGCTTTGTTTTAGAAGCTGAACTTTTTAAACTCTTGAAAAACTTGGTTAGGTAGCCTGATTGAAAGCAGCTGTAGCAACTGTTGGCCAAGGACTGCAACTTCAGCATTGTTTTTATGAAATACAGCTACTTTGGCACTTATTCAATGCTGTTTTGTTAATCTTGCTGCTGCTGATTGCTGTGCGCTGAGGCACAAGCATTATAGAGTCACAACGGCACAAAAGGAGGCCATTCAGCCCATTGTGTCCATGCCTGCTCTCTGCGGAGCAATCTATTAGTCTTATTCCCTGGTTGTATCCTCATAGTCCTGTAAGTTTATTTCCCTCAGGTGCCCATCCAATTTCCTTTTGAAATCATTCATCGCCTTTGTTTCCACCATCCTCATGGGCAGCAAGTTCCAGGCCATTACCACTCGCTGCATAAAAAAAGTTCTTCCTCACATTCCCCCTACACCTCTTACCCAAAACCTTAAATCTGTGTCCCTTAGTCCTTGTACCATCAGCTAATGGGATCAGCTTTTCTTTATCTACCCTATCAAAACCTGTCAGAATCTTGTACACCTGTATCAAATCTCTCCTCAGTCTCCTTTTGCTCCAATGGGTACAACCTCAGTCTCTCCAACCTCACATAAACTCCCTCATCCCTGGAACCATTCTGGTAAATCTCCTCTGCACCCTCTCAAGAACCCTCACATCTTTCCTAAAGTATGGTGACCAGAACTGGATGCAATACTGTAGTTGTGGTCAAACCAATGCTTTATAAAGATTCAGCATAACTTCCCTGCTTTTGTACTCAATACCTCTATTTATAAAGCCCGAGATCCCATATGCTTTGCGAACTATCTCTCAATATGTCCTGCCACCTTTAAAGATCTATGCACATGAGCCCCCAGGTCGCGCTCTCCCTGTACACTCTTTAGAATTGCACCATTAAGTCTATATTGCCTACCCCTATCCTTTTTGCCAAATTGCTTTTGTATTAATACATTTCTTTGTATTAAATTCCATTTGCCACTTGTCTGCTCATTCTTCTCGCCTATCTATGTCCTGTTGCAGTTTATTGGTATCACCCTCACTGTCTGTCATACTTTCAAGTTTGCTATCATTGGCAAATTTTGAAATTTTACTCAGTATTCCAGCATCCAAGACATTTATATATATCAAAAAAACAGTAGTCCTAGCACTGAACCTCAGGATCACCAGTCTATCATCCTCCATTCTGACAAGCAACCATTTACCACAACTCACTTTTCAGTCCTTAGGCCAATTTTTTTATCCAAGCTGACACTGACCCTCTTATTTCATGAGCCTCAGTTTTGTTTACCAGCCTTTTACACGGTACTTTTTTAAAGGCTTTTTAAAAATCCCTATAGACAACATCCATTGCTTTTCCTTCATCAACCTTCTCTGTTACTTCATCAAAGACACAATTAGTCAAGCACTATCTGCCTTTTACAAATCTGTGCTGGCTCTCCCTAAATAACTCAAACCTCTCCAAGTGCCAGTTGATTTTTTTTCCCTGATTATTGTTTCGAAAATCTTTTCAGCCACAGATGTTAAACTGACCGGCCTGCAGTTACTAGAAATAAGGGTGTTACATTTGCCACTCTCCAATCCTCTGGCACCTCCCCCATATCTAGGGAAGATTGAAAGATTATGGCAAGCCCTTCTGCTATCTCCATTGTCCCTTTTTTTAGCAACCTGGGATGCAAGCCATCCAGATCAGGTGACTTATCCACTCTCAGCATAGTCAGCCTTTCCAGTATATCCTGCCTATCAATTTTCACCTCATTCGTAACCTCTATCATCTCTGCTTCTCCTGATATTTTGTCAGCATCCTCGTCCTTAGTAAACACTGATACAAAGTACTCATTAAGTATTCTAGCCTTGCCTTGTGCCTCTAAGAATATATCATCCTCTTTTTCCCTAATAGACCCTACCCCACCTCTTACTACCCGCTTACTATTTACATGCCCATAGAAGATGTTGGGTTCTCTTTTATGTTAACTGTTATTCTATTTTCATATTCTCTCTTTGCCAGTCTTATTTTCCTCTTTATTTCCCCTCTCGACTTAGTGCATTTGGCCTGATTCTCATTTGAAGAATTCATCTGATATGCATCATAAACCCTCTTTTTGAGGTGTTTTGGCTTTGGTTCCTTTACCCTTTACCTTGTTGGATTGTACCTAGCCTGTACCTGAACCATCTCCTCCTTAAAGATGACCCATTGTTCCATTTCAGTTTTTCCTGTCAATCCTTGGTTCCATTTTACCCTGGCTAGATCCCCTTTCATCCCATTGAAGTTAGCTCAACATTCTGATGAAAGGTCACAGACCTGAAACGTTAACTCTCTCTTTCTCTCCACAGTTGCTGCCTAACCTGCTGAGTATTTCCAACATTTTCTGTTTTGTTTCAGATTTCTAGCTCTATTTTGCTTTTGTGCTGTGAGGCATATATGTCTGTCAATACTGACTGTCTTGGGCTCAGATAGTTAAGGTAGCGGAGGACTGCTCCAACCAGTGCAACTGAAAATCAGGACTATGAAAAGTATTTGCACAACAGTTCCATTTCTTTGGACATGTACACATCAGGAAGCTGTGTGCATACACATCTGCATTGCTATTTGCTGCGGTAACAAGGAGAGTAATTCCAGAGATGAATATGCAGCTGATTTGTGCTGAGCTGAAATTGTTCCAGTATGAAGCCTAACCCTGATGTTCTTTCATGCCAAGATGAACTTGGAGCAGAGCGTTTGAATGACGGAAAAAGCACAATTCGAAGCTCTATGATACTTTCATATTTTACCACTAAATGCATAAATGTCAATAGGATATTCCAGTCACATTACAAGCTGTTAAATGAATTCTTCTGTCAGTTACAGCATCCCAGTTATACTGCAGTGTCTATTAAGATTGCATTTAGTTCCAGTCGAGATGAGCTCCAGTGAATTTGATCTCCCAGCATTTATATTGGCAGCTGCCCAGGTTCAGTTGAAGTGTAGACGGTATTAAATTACCAGCCCATTGCCTTCACTGAGCTTTCGTTTCCTGCAACTGGAGATTTCAATCAGGTGATTATACTGGTTCATTGTAATTCCCTTGCTTCAGAGCCGAGACCTCGAGAGGTAAAACCTTTTAATTGCAAACTAGAAATGGAGTAAATCGCTCTGCTCGATTTACACTTCACATAGATAAATTTCCAGCCATCATATGAACAGGACTAAAAACACAATAAAGCTTCTGCTAGGAATAGCAAAATCAAGGCTGGTTGTATATGTGTAGTGGAATCTCATGTGCAAACATGCACACTAAAGCCATAAACAAAGGGCTAAAATTGGTTATGGCCCATTTTTGTGCACAGGATGTTCTATTCCAGAAAGTCAGTTGGTGAAAGCTAGAGCTGGAGCCAACCTTTAAACACTTGTATATTTATTTCCAGAACTACACATTACAAGCAGACACCTCCTAACCCAACAACCACAGTTTCAGACTCTGTCTATTTATAGAGTTTGAAGCGAATCACCAAATAATGCCCATCACCTGCATACAATTAAACACAATTAATATACAATTACCTCAGGGGTCACGGTTTGCAACATACCTGTGCCCTGTGCTGTTGAGGCAGGTAGCACGCAAACTTGATCTACCCTGAGGCACAGTGCGGCTTTCGTGCAGAGAGATCGACCGTTGACATGCTGTTCTCCCTTCGTCCGATACAGGAGAAGTGCCGCGAACAACAGATGCCCCTCTACATTGCTTTCATTGACCTCACCAAAGTCTTTGACCTCGTCAGCAGACGTGGTCCCTTCAGATTATTAGAAAAGATTGGATGCCCACCAAAGCTACTAAGTATCATCACCTCATTCCATGACAATATGAAAGGCACAATTTCCAAGCTTGCAGATGATACGAAACTTGGAAGCATTGTGAACTGTAAGGAGGATAGTGTAGAACTTCAAAAGGACATAGACAAGTTGGTGGAATGGGCAGACAGGTGGCAGATGACGTTCAACACAGAGAAATGTGAAGTGATTCATTTTGGTAGGAAGAACATGGAGAGACAATAGAGAATAAAGGGTACAATTCTAAAGGGGGTGCAGGAGCAGGGGGACCTGGGTGTATATGTGCATAAGTCATTGAAGGTGGCAGGACAGGCTGAGAGAGTGGTTAATAAAGCATGCAGAGTCAAAGAGTCGTACAGCACAGAAAGAGGCCCTTCGGGCCACCGCATCCATGCTGACCA
This sequence comes from Heterodontus francisci, assembly GCF_036365525.1. Taxonomy (NCBI): domain Eukaryota; kingdom Metazoa; phylum Chordata; class Chondrichthyes; order Heterodontiformes; family Heterodontidae; genus Heterodontus; species Heterodontus francisci. Next base: position 9,133,963 of record NC_090375.1, on the reverse strand, counting down.
TAATGCCTATCTATACTAATCCCACCTGCCTGCATTAATTCCATATCCCTCTATGCCTTGCTCATTCAAGTACCTGTCCAGATGCTTCTTAAATGTTGCTACTGTTCCTGCCTCCACCACCTCCTCTGGCAGCTCATTCCAGATACCCACTATTCTTTGTGTGAAAGATTTACCCCTTTGATCCCCTTTACACCTTCTCCCTCTCACCTTAAATCTATGCCCTCTAGTTTTAGTCACCCCTACCATGGGAAACAGACTCTGGCTATCTACCCTATCTATGCCTCTCATAATTTTATATACCTCTATCATGTCCCCACTCAGCCTCCTTCGCTCCAGGGAAAACAAACCCAGCCTATCCAATCTCTCTTTATAACTCAAGCCCTCCAAACCAGGCAACATCCTTGTGAATCTTCTCTGCACCCTCTCTAGCTTAATCATATCTTTCCTGTAGTGCGGCAACCAGAACTGCACACAGTACTCCAAATGCGGCCTAACCAACATTATGTACAACTGTAACATGACGTCCCAACTCTTGTACTCAATGCCTCGGCCAATGAAGGCAAGCATGCCATATGCCTTCTTCACCACCCTGTCTACCTGTGTTGCCAGTTTCAGGGAACTATGTACTTGCACCCCAACGTCTCTCTGCTCAACAACACTCCCCTGGGCCCTGCCATTCACTGTATATGTCCTACCATAGTTTAACTTCCCAAAATGCATCACTTCGCACTTGTCTGCGTTAAATTCCATTTGCCACTCCCTTGCCCACTTTCCCAGTTGTAACCTTAGACAACCTTCTTCACTGTCCACTATACCACCAATTTTGGTGTCATCTGCAAACTTACTAATCATGCCCCCTACATTCACATCCAAGTCATTGATATATATGACAAACAACAGAGGGCCCAGCCCTGATCCCTGCGGCACACCACTGGTCACCGACCTCCAATCTGAAAAACAACCCTCCACTACTACCTGGGCTTTATTAATAGGGGCATAGAGTACAAGATCAAGGAAGTTATGTTGAACTTGTACAAGACACTAGTTTGGCCTCAGCTGGAGTATTGCGTCCAGTTCTGGGCACCACAATTTAGGAAAGACGTGAGGGCATTGGAAAGAGTACAGAAAAGATTCACGAGAATGGTTCCAGGGATAAGGAATTTTAGTTATGAAGATAGACTGGAGAAGTTAGGACTGTTTTCCTTGGAGAAGAGAAGGCTGTGGGGTGATTCGATAGAGGTATTCAAAATCATGAGGGATCTGGACAGAGTACATAGAGAGAAATGTTCCCACTGTGAAAGGATAGAGAACAAGAGGGCACAGATTTAAAGCATTTGGTAAGAGAAGCAAAAGTGACATGAGGAAAAACCTTTTCACGCAACGAGTGGTTATGGTCTGGAATGCACTGCCTGAGAATGTGGTGGAGGCAGGTTCAATTGAAGCATTGAAAAGGGAATGAGACAGTTATATGACAAGGAGAAGGTGGGGGACGGAAGTTCAACGCAAATGGAATTGCTCTTTCAGAGAGCCAGTACGGACACAATGGGCTGAATGGCCTCCTCCTGCATTGTAATGATTCTGTGATTGCTCTGCGGCATTCTGCTGGTTAGGACCGACTCATGAAGGCTGCAAAACAGATTGATATCCTGGAGATTTTGCTTGACAATCTTTCAGCATCAAGGATAAATTTCTTCTTTGAAATTTACTTATGGTTTTTGCCTCCCTCACAAGACTAAATAAGTTTGGGAAGAATCTATGACAGGTGAAATTTGTACATGGCTCCTTGGAAAGAATGGGTTTAACAGGGAGAATATCCTTTCCTCATTCCATACTGGCTTGTTATGTTTGTCACAAATATTTCTCTAAAAAAAAAAGGTACCACAAATGTGTTTAAACTCTCCTGTAACTTTGTTAATGATGTTTGATTATGTTACCTGCATACATGGTTAAATCTCATATTCTGAATGCTATTGCATTTCTATTCCAACTACACTACTCTCCTCATAGCCCTGTATCAGTCCCAAGCTAATCCCACTGCCCCACTCTCTCCCCATAGCCCTGTATCAGTCCCAAGCTAATCCCACTGCCCCACTCTCTCCCCATAGCCCTGTATCAGTCCCAAGCTAATCCCACTGTCCCGCTCTCTCCCCATAGCCTTGTATCAATCCAAAACTAATCCCATTCTCCTGCTCTCTCCCCATAGCCCTGTATCAATCCCAAACAAATTCCACTGTCCTGCTCTCTCTCCACACAGCCCAGTATCACTCCAAAACTAATCCCACTGTCCCACTCCCTTGCCATAGCCCTGTATCAATCACAAACTAATCCCACTGCTAATCCCACTAATCCGATGCTCGCCCTATAGCCCCCAATCAATTCCAAAACTAACCGTACTGCCCCACTCCTTCGCCATACCTCTATATTATCCTCTGCTTCAAATCGAAATTCAAATATTTATCAATTTACTGCTAACTCGATGTATGTTTCACACTATTATGCTGTTGTCATCAACACTACCAGTATCAGCATCACCATTCTGATGTGTAAAAGTAACAATAATACAAAGGTAAACTTTGAACAACTACAACAGCAGGATATATTACATGGACTTACCTAGCATTTATTGTACAAAAACAGACCATTTGACCCATCCAATCGATGTTCATGCTCTTCATGGGCCTCCTCCCACTTTACTTCATCTCACCCTATTACCATATCCTTCTATTCCTTTCTCCCTCATGTACCTATCTAGCTTCCTTTTAAATGCATCTTTGTAATTTAATTCACAGAAAAAACCTTTACGGACAACATAATAAAAATCTAATGTACTAAAATAATTACAACTGACGTGGTCAATTGTTAATCCTTGTTTTTCTATTATAAATCACTCCACAGAATAAATTGTGGGTAAAACAAGATTAGACAACTATTTAATGCATTTTCAGCCAGAAAGGTAGGGGAACAAAATTCTTCATAAATTCCCTATGTATTCAAGTTCTTACAGGACGAAGCAGATGCCTGAAGACTCAGTCACGAAACACTAACTATAATCTGATAAAGACTGGGCCTTTAGCCAATATTACCTGTATAATTTTAACCATATATCATCAGAAATGTTTTAGTCACAGTGCTTGGGAATGCCACAATTACTTTAAATTTATTATGAATCATCTAGGAGAGATATTGTTAACTAAAATTGACAGTCAAAGAAAGAAAGATTTGCTTTTATATAGCACCTTTCACAACTTCAGGATGTCCCAAAGAACTTTACAATGAATGAAGTACTTTTGACATGGAGTGACGGTTGTAATACGACAGCCAATTTGCACACAGGAAGCTCCCACACACAGCAATGTAATAAATAAATCTATTTTATTGATGTTGGTTGAGGGCTGAATATTACATCGGATATAAAGGCACAAAAACAGGTCATTTGGCCCAACCAATCCATGCTGGCTTTTATGCTCCACTCGCGCCGCCTCCCATCTTTCCTCATCTAAATCTTTCATCGCAACCCTCTATTCCATTCTCCCTCACATTGGCCAGGACACTGGTAAGAATTCTTCAATATCCTAATCCTCAGTACTGACCCTCCGACAGTGCAGCGCTCCCTCAGTACTGACCCTCCGACAGTGCAGCGCTCCCTCAGTACTGACCCTCCGACAGTGCAGCGCTCCCTCTGTATTGATGCTCTGACAGTGCAGTGCTCCTTCTCTACTGACCGAACAGTGTAGATTCCCGCAGTACTGACCCTCCGACAGTGCCATGCTCTTCAGTATTGACCCTCCGACAGTGCAGCACTCCCTCTGTATTGATGCTCTGACAGTGCAGTGCTCCTTCTCTACTGACCCAACAGTGTAGATTCCCTCAGTACTGACACTCCGACAGTGCAACGCTCTTCAGTATTGACCCTCCGACAGTGCAGCACTCCCTCAGTACTGCCCCTCCGACAATGCAGTACTCCCTCAGTACTGACCCTCCGACAATGCAGTACTCCCTCAGTATTGATCCTCCGACAGTGCACCACTCCCTCAGTACTGCACTGGGATTGTCAGCGTAGATTATAGGCTCAATTCTCTGATGGGCCTGAGGCCTATGGCTTTCTGACTTAAGAGTCGAGAACGCTATCCACTGAGTCACTATTGACAGATGACACTAAACACTGAACTATATGGCGCTGAATTTCCTTGGGGCTTCTTTCTGTCTTCCACCATAACATCAGGTGAATTCAGGGGTGCTTCCTAAATTCATTATGGGATTAGTTTTGCAAATGGCCAGAAGATTGAGATTAATGTATCCACCATTTCCTATTATACACTCCCATTGGGTAAGACTCCCAACCAGGATAGCGAATTTGTAACATTGACCTTTATAACCTCTATTTCACCACAAGATATATGTCAAAACTCATCATTGAAAGTTTTGCTCCTAGGTAAAGTCATGAATTTTAGCATTTTCAAATAAAATGTTGCAGTTCAAAAATCAAACAAACTTATCACAAAGACATATGTGTCTTTGATCCAACCCACCAATGATTTCTACAGCTGTTAAATTGTCTAAACAGTAATAAAATGTTTTCTCTGTGTCTCATCAGTTACTTTGCAAAACAGGAAATATGTACACTGTACACATTTGCCAAAAATGTCACAAGAAATCCCTTTCCCTACACCACCCCCCCACCCCCCCCAAAATGAAAAGAACTGCATTTTGTCCAAGTTTTTAAATCAAGGCAAAATTCAAGATTTAAACAAGATGCTTACTTTCTTTGGTAAAGCTTTTCAGAAACATGAACTGCATTTTAAACTGTTTAATGTTAAACACAATTTTAATGGGCTTTAAAAAATAAATCAGTCTGGCCTGCTAAGGTTTTATACATTTATCTTAACAAATAAAGATCATGACATCGGGAGGGTTTGCCAGGATCTTGAAAATCCCGGGTGCCATGAATTGGGGGAAACCTCAATGCTCAATTATTGATTGGCATTCCCATCAAGCAATACAGGCATCAGCTCACCAAATTCACCGTGTAGCATGTGGTATAACCAGCTTATTATGAACCAGTAAATAATTGTAGAATCATGCAGCATAGAAGGAGGCCATTCGGTCTATAAGAACTGCGCTATCTCTTTGAAAGAGTTATCCAATTAGTCCCACTCCCCGCCCCATCCCGAGATCCACACTCAGTGCTATGCACTACCACATGTACACACTGAACCTCTCTCTCCAGCAGCACCGCCTCACCTTATCTCAAAGCTGTTCTACTTCGCAGTTTCATTTCATTCATCGTCTTATCCGACACATTCACAACTTTTTTTCTTCCTTTCAGGTGTTAAGGAACGCAAGCTCCAGCAGCTGCAGGGGACTAATGCCCCTCCAGATCCATCTTCCCATTCACTTCCCTCTGACCCCCACGCCTTCTGACCTGACCCCTTGCTGTGTATTCACTATACCCTCTGACCTTCCCCTCTCTGACGCTGTACGTTCTGTACTCAGCAAAGGACTCAGTTTTATCCCCTTACGCCCCCACCTCAATGAATTTCGTGCTCGGCATGACGTTGAGTTCTTCTACCGTCACCTTTGCCTCCAGGCTCACATCTTTGACCAGGAGTCCTCCCCCTGACCAGCAGACCCATTCACCCAACTCCAGCAGTCTCCCTCTACCTGGGCCCCTCCCCCTGGCCTCCTTCCTGCTCTTGATCTTTTGATTGAAAACTATCTGCGAGAGATCGGCCGTCTCAATTTCTCTGCCCCCCTCACTTACTCTAACCTGTCTCCCTCTGAACTTGCTGCACTCCGTTCTCTCAGGTCTAACCCCAACATTGTCATCAAACCTGCAGATAAGGGTGGTGCTGTTGTTGTCTGGCGTACCGACCTCTACCTTGCAGACGCTCAGCGCCAACTCTGACACTTCTTCCTACTTCCCCCGGGACCATGACCCCACCACTGAACATCAAGCTACTGTCCACAGAACTTTCACTGACCTCATCTCCTCTGGAGACCTTCCCTCTACAGCTTCCAACCTCATAGTCCCACAACCCTGGACAGCCCACTTCTACCTCCTTCCCAAAATCCACAAACAGGACCGTCCCGGCAGACCCGTCGTTTCAGCCTGTTCCTGCCCCACTGAACTTATTTCTTCCTATCTTGACTCTATCTTTTCTCCACTGGTCCAGTCTCTTCCCACCTACATCCGTGACTCTTCTGATGCCCTACGTCATTTTGACAGTTTCCTGGCCCCAACCGCTTCCTCTTCACTATGGACGTCCAATCGCTCTACATTTCCATCCCCCACCAGGACGGTTTGAGGGCTCTCCGTTTCTTCCTTGAACAGAGGCCCAACCAGTCCCCATCCACCACCACCCTCCTCCGCCTGGCTGAACTTGTTCTCACATTGAACAACTTCTCCTTCAACTTCACTCACTTCCTTCAAGTAAAAGCTGTTGCTATGGGTACCCGCATGGGTCCTAGTTATGTCTATCTTTTTGTGGGATATGTCGAACATTTCTTGTTCTAGTCCTACTCAGGCCCCCTCCCCCCACTCTTTTTCCGGTAAATTGATGACTGTATCGGTACCATTTCCTGCTCTCACCCAGAACGAGAAAACTTTATCAACTTTGCTTCTAATTTCCACCCTTCTCTCACCTTTACATGGTCCATCTCTGACACTTCCCTTCCCTTCCTCGACTTCTCTGTATTCATCTCCGGGAATAGGCTGTCTACTAATATTCATTATTAGCTCACCGACTCCCACAGCTACCTTGACTACATTTCTTCATATCCTGCCCCCCGTAAGGACTCCATTCCATTCTCCCAGTTCCTCCGTCTCCGACGCATCTGCTCTGATGATGCTACCTTCCACAACAGCGCTTCTGGTATGTCTTCCTTTTTCTTCAACAGAGGATTCCCCCCCCCCACTGTGGTTGACAGGGCCCTCAACCATGCCCGGCCCACTTCCCGCATCTCAACTCTCACCCCTTCCCTTCCCTCCCAGAACCGCGACAGGGTTCCCTTGTCCTCACTTTCCGCCCCACCAGCCTCCACATCCAGAGGATCATCCTCCGCCACTTCCGCCACATCCAGCGTGATGCCACTATCAAACGCATCTTCCCCTCCCTTCACCTGTCAGCATTCCGAAGTGATAGTTCCCTCTGCGACACCCTCGTCCACTCCTCCATTACCCCCACCACCTCATCCCCTTCTCATGGCACCTTCCCCTGCAATCGCAGGAGGTGTAATACCTGCCCATTTACCTCCTCTCTCCTCATTATCCAAGGCTACAAACACTCCTTTCAGGTGAAGCAGCGATTTACTTGTATTTCTTTCAATTTAGTGTACTGTATTCGCTGCTCACAATGTGGTCTCCTCTATATTAGGGAGACCAAATGCAGATTGGGTGACCGCTTTGCGGAATACCTCCACTCAATCCATAAGCATGACCCCGAGCTTCCGGTTGCTGGCCATTTCAACACTCCCCCCTCCTCTCATGCTCACATCTCTGTCCTTGGCTTGTTCGCTGGAACACTGCAACATCAACGCAAGCTCGAGGAACAGCATCTTATTTACCGATTAGGCACTCTACAGCCTGCCAGACTGAACATTGAATTCAATAATTTCAGAGCATGACGGGTCCCCCTTTTTATGTTTAGTTATTTTTCCTTTTCTTCTTTCTTCTTTTTTCTTTGGTTATTTTATTTTAGGTTTTTTAGTGTGTTTAGTTTGTTTCTACTGTGCCTACTCACTGTTTCTGTTTTTTAAAAAAAAATAATGTTTGTGCTTGGAGTGCTTTGTGCTTTACAGTCTATTCACACCCTCTCTGTACTAATGCTTTGCCTTTCAGCACACCATTAACATACCGCTTGCCTTTGTTCCCTGACCTTCTGGTCTGTTCTTCTCTGTGACCTTGTTCTATCAACACCTTCTCTTTTGCTTTCTCTTGCCCCACCCCCTGCTTTACTTGCTTAAAATCTTTTACATTTCTAATATTTGTCAATTCTGAAGAAGGGTCACGGACCTGAAATGTTAACTCTGCTTCTCTCTCCACAGATGCTGCCAGACCTGCTGAGTATTTCCAGCATTTCTTGTTTTTATTTCAGATTTCCAGCATCTGCAGTATTTTGTTTTTATTTTAGTCCCACTCCCCTGCTTTTCCCCACAGCCCTGTACATTTTTCCTTTACAAGTATTTATCCAGTTCCCATTTGAAAGTTAATACTGAATCTGCTTCCACTGCCCTTTCAGGCATTGTGTTCCCAATCACAACTTGCTGCATTAAAAATTCTCCTCATCTCTCTCCTGGTTCTGTTGCCAATTATTTTAAATTTATGACCTCTGGTTACTGATCCTCCTGCCAGTGAAACAGTTTCTTCCTAATTATTCTATCAAAACCCCTCAAAATTGAGCATTTACCTAACCACAGAAGACATTTACTAGAATGGTTGCAGGGATGAGGGTTATGTGTAGAGACTGAAGAAGCTGTTTGTTCTCCTTATAGCAAAGCAGGCTAAGAGGAGATTTAATAGAGATGTTCAAAGTGTTTGGATAGAGTAAATAAAGAGAAATCGTTTCCAATGGCTGAAGGATCAATAACGAGAGAGCACAAATTTAATGTAATTAGCAAAAGAATGGAGGCAATATGAGGAAAAACTTTTTAAAGCACTGACTGATTCAGATTTGGAATGCTCTGCCTGATAGGGTGGTAGATACAGATTCAGTTGCTCATTCGTTGACGTCATCTTCTTCCCAGAAGGTTGACTGTCATGGATCACCACCTCTGTCTGTCCTGTGCTGTCCTTACACATTCTGCATAGGTCAACATCTAGTCCATTATATATGACATCCATTTTCTTCTCTGCTTCCCTCTCCTACATTTTCCATCGATCTTTCCTTCCGATAACTGTCTCTGTCTACCTTCTGCTCTAATGATGTGGACCGAAATATTGTATCTTTCTCTCTTTGACGTTATGTACTAATGTCCTCTTTTCTCTAGCCATTTCCAGCAAATCTTCATCAGTTTTTCTGTCTCTGTAAGATATGCGGAACATCCTCCGATATGGCCACATCTCAAATGCATTCAGCTTATCAACAGCCTCTTTGTTTGTTGTCCATGTCTCCGAGGCATGACAAAAGATGACAAAATGACATGAGATGACAAAATGTAGCACCTCAGCATTCTTTTCCGAAGATTCAGGGTCAGTTTATTTGTTGTTAACAAGTCCTTCATTCTGACAAAGCCAGTCTTGGCTATCTCAATTCTCCTTTGGATCTCAGTCAGATCTCCCATCATCTGTGATAAGCTGCCCAAGGTGCATAACCTTTTCACTAGTTCCAGGACTTGCCCATTTACTTCAATTTTCACTTCTGGGGTTAGGTCCCTGCTTATCATCATTGTCCTGGTTTTCTTCACATTCATTCTTAATCCATGTTCCACATTCCTTGCATTCTCTTTGTTCACTATTTCCTGTAGGGTCTCTTCTGACTCTGCAATCAGTGCAGTGTCATTTGCATATCCCAAGTTGTAACTGTTTAGCTGATTCTATAGCCTTCAAAAGGGAATTGGATGAATACTTGAAAGAGAAAAAAATTGCAGGAATATTGGGAAAGAGCAGGGGAGTGGGACAAACGGGACTGCTCTTTGAAAGAGCCAGCGAAGACTCAATGGGCCAAATGGCCTCCTTCTGTGCTGTACTATTCTATGATTCCATGATTTGTATCAACAGTAGTTTTAAAAGTATAACAACCTCTTTTTTAGTATCTTCTAGCAACTAGGCAGATACAATGGAATGAAATGACAGAATTCATCCCAATCACCTTCTCTCAATCTGAAGACACAAAACTAGACACAAAGAACCTCACGCACAGATGTGCTTAACCAATAGCATCTGACATTCACCGAAGAGTTTTGCTTTTAAGGAACTTTGCATAAATAGCCCACTCTTGACAAAAGCCAAGTTGCGCACGCCTCATAGGTAACATGGAGCATCGGATATGAACATATGAACAGAGTCTTCAGCAGAGGAAGAGCCCATTTGGCCCAACAGATCCATGCTGGTGCTTCTGCTCCAGACAAGACTCCTCCCACATTACTTCTTTTTAACCACATCAACATATCCTTCTATTCCGTTCTCCCTCATGTGTTTATCTAGTTTCCCCTTAAATGCATCTATGCTGTTCATCGCAACTTCTTGCTATGGTAGTGAGTTCCACATTCTCTGGGTAAAGAAGTTTCTCCTGAATTTCCTATTGGATTTATGTGACTATTTTGTATTTTTTGACATCTAACTTTGGACTCGCCCACAAGTGGAAACATTTTCTCTATGTGTAAACAAATCTGACACGGTTATATAGAAACTGCTGAACAAACCACAGATAGAACAATCGGATTTTAATCAGATTTTCTTCCAAAACGTTGACTGAATATTCTAAAGTTCAAAAAATTACATTGGTTTTCAAGATTCCACCCTGCAAATCTGCACCTCCTTATAAACCATAACAATTTTAGGAAACACTTGACAAAAGGTCACTGTAAACAAACCTTTTACAAAAATAAATTAATGGTCAGCAGTGAAGCTGTCCAATGCTCTGATTCTGATGTGATAATGTTTCATTATTCAAAATACAATTAGTTTGAGATGTACCGCAGGGATAAAGGACACTGTGGTTAGAATGTGGAACTTGCTACCAGATGGAGTGGTTGAGCAGAATAGCATAGATGCATTTCAAGGGAAGCTACATAAACAGATGAAGAAGAAAGGAATAGAAGGATATGCTGATTGGGTGAGAGGTGGTTTGTGTTATTCATTTGTGGGATGTGGGCATCGCTAGCTAGGCCAGCATTTATTGCCCATCCCAAATTGTCCTTGAACTGAGTGGCTTGCTAGGCCATTTCAGAGGGCATTTATGAGTCTACCACATTGCTGTGGGTCTGGAGTCACATGTAGACCAGACCAGATAAGGACAACAGATTTCCTTCCCTAAAAGACATCAGTGAGCCAGATGGGCTTTTACAACAATTGACAATTGTTTCATGGTCACCATTACACTAGCTTTTTAATTACAGATTTATTAATTGAATTCAAATTTCACCACCTGTTATCGTGGGATTCGAACACTTGTCCCCAGAGCATTCGACTGGGCTTTGGATTACTAAATCAGTGACATTACCACTATGCCACTGCCTACCCGTAACCGTAAATAACAGCATACAGCAGTTGGGACAAATTTGTTTTTTAATTCATTCATGGGGTGTGGGTGTCGCTAGCCGAGCCAGCATTTATTGCCTATGCCTAACTGCCCTTGAGAAGGTGATGGTGAGCTGCCTTCTTGAACCGCTGCAGTCCATTTGGGGTAGGTACACCCACAGTGCTGTTAGGAAGGGAGTTCCAGGATTTTGACCCAGTGACAGTGAAGGAATGGCGATATAGTTCCAAGTCAGGATGGTATGTGGCTTGGAGGGGAACTTGCAGGTGATGGTGTTCCCATGCATCTGCTGCCCTTGTCCTTCTAGTTGGTAGAGGTCGTGGGTTTGGAAGGTGCTGTCGAAGGAGCCTTGTTGAGTTGTTGCAGGGCATCTTGTAGATGGTACACACTGCTGCCACTGTGCGTCGCTGGTGGAGGGAGTGAACGTTGAAAGTTGTGGATGGGGTGCCAATCAAGCGGGCTGCTTTGTCCTGGATGGTGTTGAGCTTCTTGAGTGTTGTTGGAGCTGCACCCATCCAGGCAAGTGGAGAGTATTCCATCACACTCCTGAATTGTGCCTTGTAGATGGTGGACAGGCTTTGGGAAGTCAGGAGGTGAGTTACTTGCTGCAGGATTCCGAGCCTCTGACCTGCTCTTGTAGCCACGGTATTTATGTGGCTACTCCAGTTCAGTTTCTGGTCAATGGTAGCCCCGAGGATGTTGATAGTGGGGGATTCAGTGATGGTAATGCCACTGAATGTTAAGGGGAGATGGTTTAGAATGGTCTGTTTCTATGTAATATCCTCAGTTTGATTAAACAAAAAGATGCAGAATCAAAGATTTTTTAGCACTGGTTATCATAGAATCGTACACCACAGAAGGAGCCCATTCAGCCCATCGTGCTTGTGCTGGCTCTTTGAAGAAGCTATCCAATTAATCCCACTCGCTGTTCTTTCCCCGTATTCTGTAAATATTTTCTTTTCAAGTAGTTATCCAATTTCTTTTTTTTTGAATCAGCTTCTCCCACCCTTTCAGGCAGTGTCATCCAGATCATAACAGTTCGCGATGTAAAAATATTTCTCTTCACTTCCCTGGCGTATTTGTCATTATTTTTAATCTGTGGCCTCTGGTCATTGGCCTTCCTGCCAGTGATAAATTTCACCCTATATACTCAAGCAAAACCCTCCACTAAATCTCCCCTTAACCTAAGGAGTGTTATATCCATATTTTAGTATTTATATCTGGTTCCCATTGGATTTCAAATGCACGTTACATACAGGACCAGATTTCAACCCGGCCCGGCCGTCGGGAATGTGGCGGGACAGGTGGTTGTATTGATGAGCGGGTGTAGCCACAGTTTTCCCGACAACATGAAATCTGCTGATACCCTACTTCCCAAGAGCCTGCTCCCACAAAGGGCTGGACTTAGTTGTCCTGCCGCTGGGAGTGACAGCGGGTGCAGAAAACGGCAGCTATCCCAAATGGGACCACACTGCTGCAATTCTGCAGCGGGCGGCCACTTAACATATTGAGGGTATCTGCCCCCGCCAATCACGTGTCGGGGATGGCACGGGCAAAACCGTTCATGGCATTACCTGATGCCGGAGCAGGTGCTGGCACCATTTTTAAAAGGCTGCCAGCCCTGCAAACTGTTCAAAATTATGCAGAGTTGACCACTTCCTCACATACACTAGAGTTGACCCCTTACCCCCATACACTAAATAATAGAGTTGACCCCTCCCCCCCATACACCAAATAATGTAGAGTTGACCCCTTCATCCCATACACTAAATAATAGAGCTGACCCCTTCCCCCATACACTAAATAATGCAGAGTTGATCCCTTCCCCCCATACACTAACTAATGCAGATTTCAACCCTACCCCGTCATACACCAAATAATGCAGAGTTGAACCCTTCCCCCCAATACGCTAAATAATAGAGTTGACCCCTACCTCCATACACTAAATAATGCAGAGTTGGACACTTTCCCCCCATACACTAACTAATGCAGAGTTGACTCCTTCCCCCCATACACTAAATAATGCAGATTTGACCCCTTCCCCGCCATACACTAAATAATGCAGAGTTGACCCCTTTCCCCCATACATTAACTCATGCAGAGTTGACTCCTTCCTCACCGTACACTAAATAATGCAGGGTTGACCCCTCGCCCCCATAACACCATATAATGTAGAGTTGACCCCTTCGCCCCATACACTAACTAATGCAGAGTTGACCCCTTCTCCCCCATACACTAAATAATGCAGAGTTGACACCTTCCCCCCATACACCAAACAATGCAGAGAGAACCCCTTCCACACCCCCATACACTAAATAATAGAGTTGACCCCTTCCCCCCATACACTAAATAATGCAGAGATGACCCCTTCCCCACCCACATGCACTTAAAAATGCAGAGTTGACCCCTTCCCCCCATACACTAAATAATGCAGAGTTGACCCCTTCCCCTCATACACTAAATAATGCAGAGTGCACCCCTTCCACACCCCCATACACTAAATAATGCAGAGTAGACCCCTTCCCCTCATACACTAAATAATGCTGAGTGCACCCCTTCCACCCCTCCAGACACTAAATAATGTAGAGTTGACTCCTTCCCCTCATACACTAAATAATGCAGAGTGCACCCCTTCTACCTCCCCCCCCATACACTAAATAATGCAGAGTTGACCCCTTCCCCTCATACACTAAATAATGCATAGTTGACCCCTTCCCCCCATACACTAAATAATGCAGAGTTGACGCCTTCCCTACCCCCATACACTAAATAATGTAGTTTACCCCTTCCCCTCATACACTAAATAATGCAAGTGCACCCCTTCCACCCCCCCCACCCAGGCACTAAATAATGTAGAGTTGACCCCTTCGCTACCCCCATTCACTAAATAATGTAGTTGACCCCTTCCCCCATACACTAAATAAGGCATAGTTGACCCCTTCCCCCATACACTAAATAATGCATAGTTGACCCCTTCCCCCCATACACTAAATAATGCAGAGTTGACGCCTTCCCTACCCCCATACACTAAAGAATAGAGTTAATCCCTTCCCCACCCCAACACTAAATAATGCAGAATTGACCCCTTCCCCCATACACTAAATAATGGACTTGACCCCTTCCCCCATACACTAAATAATGCCGAGTTGACCCCTTAGCCCCATACACTAAATAATTCAAAGTTGACCCCTTCCCAACTCCATACTCTAAATAATGCTGAGTTGACCCCTTCCACCCCACACACTAAATAATAGAGTTGACCCCTTCCCCCCATACATTAAATAATGCAGAGCTGACCACTTCCCAATGCCATGCACTAAATAATGCAGAGTTGACCCCTTCCCCACCTCGGTGGCACCAGCTTCTCCTGGAACAGGCAAGTTAAGGCTATTTAGTGCCACATGACCTGCTCAACATTCAGAACTGAAGTCAAGAATTAAATTTAAATTTATGCAGAGAGCCATTTTAAATATTTAAAGTAGGGTCCAGTCGCAGAGCAGCGGAGATACTGCCACAGAGCCTCGCCACCGCTGGGAAGTTTGAGCCCAGCAATCCCTGCGTCATGCTCCGTGGTGGCCACTGCCACTCCAATTATCTGCCCCACCCACTCCTGCCACGAAACCCAATATCGGGCTGGGAACAAAGTCCAGCCCAAGGTGTGTGACTCCATCCCGCCAGGTGTTTGATTCATGCCTGGTGCCTGACTCCTTCCCGCTAAGTGCGTGACTCCCACCCGCCAAGTGCGTAATTCCTTCTGGCCAGGTTGGAAAAATCAGATGGGCAAAGGTAGCCTAGATGAGGAGTTCATAGAATATTTTCGGGATAGTTTCTTAGAACAGCACATGCTGGAGCCAACCAGAGAGAAGGCTACACTAGACCTGGTATTGTGCAATGAGATAGGATTAATTAATAACCTCATAGTGAAGCTCCCCTCGGCAGCAGCGGTCATAATATGATTGAATTTTACATTCAGTTTAAGGAAGAGAAGAGTGGGTCTAAGACTAGTATTTTAAACTTAAGTAAGGGCAATTATGAGGGCATGAAAGCAGAGCTAGCAAAAGTGAATAGGCCAAGTAGTCAATCGAGATGCAATGACAGACATTTAAGGGGATATTTCAGTATACACAGAATACACAGAATAGATACATTCCAACAAGAAAGAAAAATTCCAAAGGGATCCGTGGTTAACTATAAAAGTTAAAGATAGTATCAAACTTAAAGAAAAAGCATATAATTGCACAAAGATAGGTGGCAGGTCAGAAGATTGGACAGAATATAAAAAACAGCAAATAACGACTAAAAGATTAATAAGGAGAGAAAAATTAGAGTGTGACAAAAAGCTAACTAGAAATATAAAAGCAGATGATAAAAGTTTCTGTAGATATTTGAAAAAGAAAAGAATTAACGAAGTGAGCGTTGGTCCTATAGAAAGTGAGTCTGGGGAATTAATAATGGAAAATAGGGAGATGGCAGATGAATTGAACAGGAATTTTGCATCGGTCTTCACCATAGAGGCTACAAGTAACATCCCAGAAATAGCTATAAATCAGGAAATAGAAGCGAGGGAGAAACTCAAGAAAATTACAATCACTGGTTCAGAGCAAATTGTTGGATTTGCAAGCTGACATGTCCCCAGGTCCTGATGGACTTCATCCTAGTGTGTTAAAAGAAGTGGCTAGTGAGATAGTTGATGCATTTCCAAAATTCCCCAGACTCGGGAAAGGTTCCGTTAGATTGGAAAATAGCGAATGTAACTCCTTTATTCAAAAAGGGAGGGAGACAGAAAGCAGTGTTTTGCCTCTGCATTGGTGATTAATTAACTGAGCTTGTGGGTTTGGTTCAATCTAACCAGTTAATTTTGGGCAGGTTTAAATTTGCTCCTTTATTCCAGACGAATCCTAACTGCACAGAATAAGATCATGGTAATATAATCAAAAGAATAACTGGGCTCTTCAGGTTATTTATTATTTAGGTGAAATTAGGAAACAAAAGCAATTTTCTAAAGTTGGCAATATGACTTACTGAAGTTCTCAGTGCCTAATCTGGACTTCTTGACTATAGTTTCCAATGGCTGAAGGGTCAATAGCAAGAGGGTATAGATTCAAGGTGATTGGCAAAAGAACCAGAGGGGACATGAAGAAAAACTTTTTAATGCGGTAGGTGGTTAGGATTTTGAATGCACAGCCTGTTAAGGTGGTGGATACAGATTCAATCGTATCTTTCAAAAGAGAATTGGATAAGTACTTGAAGGAGAAAAAAATTTCAGGGATTTGGGGAAAGAGTTGGGGTTCGCACTAACTGGATTGCTCAAAAAAATCTGGCACAGACTCAATGAGCCTAATGGCCTCCTTCTGTGCTGTCCTATTCTATCATTCTATGAAGTCATTGATTTTAGTGCGATATTTACAGTTGTGAAGCGAAGGAAGGGCAAAAGATTGACAATTGATTCCTGCTGCTCGCCAAGTCACCAGCTGCAGCATGCAGTGGAAAATAAATGTTCCACCTTATTGTAAAGCATTCTGTTTGTCTTGTGTAATCAGTGAGTTACCAATATTTAATTAATGACAAAGAATTATGCCAACTATTATGTTTAGAAGCTTTGCAATTAATGCTTTACTAAATCTGAGGGGATTTTCACAAAGGGGCCTGTTCAATTTGGAACAGGAATTGACTTAATGGTCTTAGGATGCAACATTTCTCCAAAATAATACCAAGATAATTATCCTTAAATGTATTTAAAGAAAGATTTACATTTATATAGCACATTACATGACCTCAGGACACCTCAAAGCGCTTTACAGCCAATGAAGTACCTTCTGAAGGGTAGTCACTGTTGTAATGTAGGAAACACAGCAGCCAATTTACGCATAGCAAGCTCCCACAAACCGCAATGTGATAATGACCAGATCAACTTTGAGCTGTTGGTTGAGGGATAAATGTAGATCTTCCCTGCACTTCTTCAAAATAGTGTCAAGGAATCTTTTACATCCACCTGAGAGGACAGACAGGGCCTCAGTTTAACATTTTATCTGAAAAACAGCACCACATTTCCTCAGTACTGCACTGGAGTGTTAGACTAGATTTTGTGCTCAAGTCCCTGAAGTGGAACTTGAACTACAACCTTCTGACTCAGAGGAGGGAATGCTACCCACTGAGCTTAAATATATTTGAACAATGATCTGTAGCACAAGGCAAAAGGGATCATTTTCAAATAACTGCTTCTGGTATTTTTTTCTCATGTAACTTATCTTCCTCATGAAAGGTCTCCCATCTCCTGTCCACCTGGCCTTTCTGCTCAGGCTGTTCACTTGGTTTTAGGCTGTCTCTAATTGCCTATGCAGCAAGGCATGAGGAGGTACTAGGAAGTAACACGCATGATTTCCCCATCTCCCTGTATAAAGACGCTACAGCCCACATTCTGCATTGCTGCTCACCATTTAGCTCAGATAGAAATCTGAGTGAAAGTAGTATCAGGCTTAAGATCAAAAAAAACCCACTCCGTGTCTCCAAGTGTTGGTGCTCTGAAGAACAGTACCACCATGCCTTACTGGTTTTTAAGAAGCTTTATCACAGTTATGATGATCTGGAATGTGCTGCCTGAAAGGGGAGTGAAAGCATATTTCATAATAATTTTCAAAAGGGGAAAATTTTGCATGGCAATGGGGAAAGAGCAGGGGTGTGGGACTGCTAGGATAGCTCTTTCAACGAGCTGGCACAGGCACAATGGACTGAATGGTCTCTTTCTGTGCTGCATGATTATATGATTTTGTGAAAGGATGGGCAGCACAGTGGCGCAGTGGTTAGCACCGCAGCCTCACAGCTCCAGCGACCCGGGTTAGATTCTAGGTACTGCCTTTGCGGAGTCTGCAAGTTCTCCCTGTGACCGCGTGGGTTTTCGCCGGGTGCTCCAGTTTCCTCCCACAGCCAAAGACTTGCAGGTTGACAGATAAATTGGCTATTGTAAATTGCCCCTAGTGTAGGTAGGTGGTAGGGAATATGGGATTACTGGTCGGCACAGACTCGGTGGGCCGAAGGGCCTGTTTCAGTGCTGTATCTCTAAATAAATAAATAAATATAAATACTGGAAATATTCAGCAAGTCAGGCTGCAGCTGGGTGATAGTTTGAGGGTGGATTTTTGAATTTGGGGAAATGTATTTCCCTCCTGCAATATTTCCAGTTCTTGGAATCTATCAAATTGTGTGCGTCTTGCTCAGTGGCCTAGTCAGGTTTGAGATTTAAATGAGCTTTACATAATAAATTTGTAATAATAACTTTCCCTCTATGCTCGTTCTCCATCCAAATGATATATATGTTTATTTCAATGAATGAATTTTTATGTTCATCATTTAGAGTAACCGAATAGATATTTATTGTTACATTTAATTATAGTTATTAAATCTGGTAAAATATTTATGAACAAAGAGTCCTAAAATATTTCTATAAGCAAACAGAAGTTCAGTTGTCTGTGTTCCATAAAACTGGACAGTAAGAAAACAAAGATTAGGAATGGAGACAGAAAGGATTGTTTTGTGTGGTAAGGTGGAATTTGAGAAGAAATAAAACCATTAGTTTTAATACTGTACAATGCTACATAAACTGATAGTAGGTCAGTCGTCTGAAAAGCTTAATTCTGCTTCAAAACTACTGTTCAAAGCCATTTATCCAAACATTATATCCAAATTCAATGGCTAGCCAAACCAACTGGACCTCTCAGCATTTATTTATTACAGAATCTTACAGCACAGAAGGAGGCCATTCCGCCAATCACACCTGTGCGCACTCTTTGAAAGAGCCATCCAATTAATCCCACTCCCCCTCATCTTTTCCCATAGCCTTCCAAATGTTTTCTTTTCAATTGTATAGTCCAGGAATTCAGGGGTGGGCTGGCTCTCGAAAGTTGGCAGCTATGAGATCAGCTACCTTTGCCCCAAGTGCTGCAATTTCCTCCATAACCCTCTCCACCTCTCTCCCTCTTTCTCCTTCTTTAAAATGCTCATTAAACTTTTGGTTACCTTCCCTAATATCACATTATGTGGCTCAGTGTCTAATTTTGTTTGATAATGCTCCTTTGAAGTGCCATGGGATGTTTTACTACAATAAAAGCACTGTAGAAACACAAGTGAGTGTTGTTGTGTTAAAAGAGTGCGGGATTCTCACAGAAAAGAGGATGGCCGTTTGCAATACAGACCTCTGGAAAAATTCATGGGAGTTTCCTGATTTTTTGAGTACAAGAGTAGCAAAGTCTTGCTTCAATTGTATAGAAGCTTGGTTAGACCGCACCTGGACTACTGTGTGTAGTTTTGGTCCCCTTATCTTAGGAAGGATATTATTGCCATAGAGGGAGTGCAGCGAAGGTTCACCAGACTTGTTCCCGGGATAGCGAGACTGTCCTATGAAGAGAGATTGGGGAAACTGGGACTGGATTCTCTTAGAGTTTCGAAGAATGAGAGGTGATCTCATTAAAACTTTAAAAAATACTTAAAGGACTAGACAGGGTAGATGCAGCTAAGATGTTTCCCCTGGTTGGGGAATCTAGAGCCAAGGGACACAATTTCAAAATAAGGGGGATGCCATTTAGGACAGAAATGAGGAGAAATTTCTTTACTCAGGGGATTGTGAATCTTTGGAATTCTCTACCCCAGAGGGCTGTGGAAGCTCAGTCATTGAGTATGTTTAAAGCAGAGAGTGACAGATTTCTAAATACCAATGACATAAAGGGATATGAGGATAGTGTGGGAAAAAGGCATTGAAGTGAATGAGGGGTTTGATCAGCCATGATCTTATTGAATGGAGGGGCAGGCCCGATGGGCTGAATGGCCTACTCCTTCTCCTATACATAGAACATTAGAAACTAGGAGCAGGAGTAGGCAATTCAGCCCCTCGAGCCTGCCCCATCATTCAATACGATCATGGCTGATCTCATCTCGGCCTCAACTCCACTTTCCTGCCCTTCTCCATAACCCTTCAACTCATTACTAATTAAAAATCTGTCTATCTCCTCCTTAAATTTACTCAATGTCCCGTCATCCACCGCACTCTGGGGTAGTGAATTCCACAGACTCACGACCTTTTGAGAGAAGTAATTTCTCCTCATCTCTTTTAAATCTGCTACCCCTTATCCTAAAACTATGACCTCTCGTTCTAGATTGCCCCACAAAAGGAAACAACCTCTCTATGTCTACTTTGTCAATCCCCGTAATCATCTTATATACCTCAATTAGATCTCCTCTCATTCTTCTAAACTCCAGAGAGTAAAGGCCTAAACTGCTCAATCTCTCTTCGTAAGACAAACCCCTCATCTCTGGAATCAATGAACCTCCTCTGAACTGCCTCCAATGCAACTACATCCCTCCTCAAGTAAGGGGACCAAAACTGTACGCAATACTCCAGGTGCGGTCTCACTAATGCCTTGTACAGTTGCAGCAATACTTCCCTACTTTTATATTCTATTCCTTTAGCAATAAATGCCAAAATTCCATTTGCCTTCCTTATTACCTACTGTACCTGCATACTAGCTTTCTGCAATTCATGCACGAGGACACCCAGATCCCTCTGCACCGAAGCACTCTGAAGTTTCTCACCATTTCGATAATAATTTACCTTTCTATTCTTCCGACCAAAATGGATAACCTCACACTTCTCCACGTTAAAATCCATCAGCCAAATTTTGGCCCATTCACCTAACCTATCCATATCCATTTGTAAATTTCTTATTTCTTTATTGCAACTTACTATCCCACCTATTTTAGTGTCATCTGCAAATTTGGCTATAGTACCTTCTACCCCTGCATCCAAGTCATTAATATAGATTGTAAATAGTTGGGGCCCGAGGACCGAACCCTGTGGCACCCCATTCGTTACATCTTGCCAACCAGAAAAAGACCCATTTATCCCGACTCTCTGTTTTCTGTTGGTTAAGAAATCCTCTATCCAAACTAATAAATTTCCCCTAACCCCATGTGATCTTACCTTATGTATTAACCTTTTGTGCGGCACCTTATCAAATGCCTTCTGGAAATCTAGATATACTACATCTACAGGATCCCCACTATCTATGTTCATATGTTCCCATATGGTCAGTCTGCCCCACGCCCCCATTCAATCCCCATAGCCCTGCAAGTTTATTTCCTTCAACTGCCCATCCAATTTCTTTTTTAAATCATTCATTGTCTCCACTTCCACCACCCTCATGGGCAGCGAGTTCCAGGTCATTACCACTCGCTGTGTAAAAAAGTTCTTCCTCACATTCCCCCTGCATCTCTTCCCAAAACCTTCAATCCGTGCCTCTTAGTCTTTGTACCATCAGTCAATGGGAACAGTTTTTCCCTTATCTAACTTATCTAAGCTTGTCATAATCTTGTACACCTCTATCAAATCTCCCCTCAATCTGCTTTGCTCCAGGGAGAACAACCACAGCTTTTCCAACCCAACCTTGAAACCAAAATCCTTCTTCCCTGGAACCATTCTGGTAAATCTCCTCTACACCTTGTCAAGGACTCTCCCATCCTTCCTAAAGTGGGGTTACCAGAACTGGATGTTATTTGCGCATTTATGTAAAAGAGTTTTATGACGAAGTGGTAAATGAGTTGGTATCATATGCCTATTAGGTGGGTTGCAGCTGGGTCTCTTAAATTCCAGGTAATACAACCCTGGTTTGTTTAATCTCTCCTTGTATTTTAACCTTTGGAGCCCAAGTATCTGGGAAATCTTTGCTGCTCTCCCTCCAAGGCCAATATCTTTCCTAAGGTGCGGTGCCCAGAACTGGTCATAGTACTTCAGGTTCTAAGCAAGCCTTTGTATAGCTACGATGTGACCATTAACCCCTTGTAATCCAGTCCTCAAGATATAAAGGCCAACATTCCTTTAGTCTTTTTGATTATCTTCGGTACCTGTCCATGACATATTAATGATCTATGTACATGGATCCCAAAGTCTCTCTCACCATTTACAAAGTACACTGATCTATCCTTTTTAGGTCCAAAGTGAATGTCCTCACACTTGGCTATATTGAAATCCATTTGCCATAGTTGTTCCGATTCACTTTATTAATATCTTTGTAATTTTATGCTTCCACTTAAACGGTTTACAATGTTGCCTATCTTTGTGTCATTGGCAAACTTGGATACCTAGTTCTCTACGCTATCATCTAAGTCACTATTAAAGTGAATAGTGATGCCTCAACACAGATCTTTGCAGCACATCCCTAGTCACATCCTGCCAATTCGAGTACTTGTCCATTATCCCTATACGCTGTCTCTTGCCGCTTAGCCAATCTCCGAACCGGATCAATAATTTGCCTTAGTTGCACTTCAGCTAACAGTCTCTTATAAGGAACTTTGTCAAATGCCTTCTGAAGTCCATATAACTAACATCCATAGACATCCAGTCCATTACTTTAGTCACCTCTCAAAAATTCAATCAGGTAGACATGATCTACCCTTTACAAATCCATACTGGCTCCCTCTGAACAACTGATAATTTCCCAGATGTTCTGTCACTCAATCCTTAAGTACAGAATGTAATAATCTGGTAACAGATGTTCGACTAAATAGTGACTTGACCATGTGCAATTTTCCAATCTAAAGAAATGGATCCCGAATCAAGAGATCTTTGGAATATTATATAATATTCCTTCAATACTGTTAATTTGGCTGAGTCCCTGTAATGATTCAATCGTAGTTTCCCTGGGACATCTGGCATGCTATCCGCTTCCTCTATTTTAAATACCGATGCAAAGTAATTATTTAACATGTCTGCCTTACCCCACATAGACTGCTGCGGTTAAAGAAGGCAACTCATGACCACCCTTTCAAGGGCAATTAGGGATGGGCCATTAGGAATGGGCAATTAATGCTGGCCTAGCCATTGATGCCTACATCCTGTGAAAGAATTTTTAAAAATTCGGAAGATGCAAATGGACCAAGCAACTGTTAACACCTGGGAACAATGGAAGGCCCAGGTGGCTCTGTGAAACCAGACTTCTGGGCTTTGTGAATTGGAACAGGACAATAAGCTATTGACTTTTGAGTCCAGATAAATTTAACAGACTTTCGGAAGGCAGAGAGGCTGTCAGAGATGAAACAACTGGTTGCAGCCTCAAGGCAGGCTGTAAGAAGGGAACCCAGCGGTTACAGCCTAAGAGAGAGAGACAGAGAGAGGGTACACCTGCTCTCGGAAGACTGACAGAGTAAAAGGCTGCGAAAACTCTAACCTGTTTTGAAAGTTGAAGCTTGGAGAAGTAGAAGACCAGCAGGATCGCTGGGAATTGCCTTGTTCACAGACATCCAGGTCGGAAGTGCTCGGAGAAGTGAGCGAAGGGGACATTGATTTTTAAAAGGTCTGGGAGATCCAACCCAATGCTACTGGGAAGAGTTCAAGATTTCTAACTGCAAAGGATTGCGCCGTCAAAAAGGACAGTGTAATGTCTAAGTGTGGTGTGAGGTTTTTTAAGTATTTTAATAAGGAAAGAAAATACCTTTCTTTGTAATCTGGGGTATCAGCTACTTTCAAAATACTATTTAATTAATGGGGATTTTTTTAGTTTAGTTGTTATAATAAAAGTCTTAAAACATGAAATCTTGTTGTGTAATTCTTTAAATTGGTCTGGGGGTGCATATCTCATTTTTAACGCTAACGGTCTCACAGCGGTTGTAACAAATTAGGGGCTCAGATCTGGGAAATGACTTTACAGGCTATAAAATGGGTATGTTGGAATTTAAAGAATTTAAATTGCTAGAATTTAAACTAACAAGATTTCACAATTACTGATGATGTACTCTTAAGGAAAAGTCAGCATGACCACTTTTAATGCTCAGTCCTTTGTGGAGAGAGACGATTTGACAATGACTATACTGAAGTGTTGTAATGTAGGAAATTCAGCAGCCAATTTATGCACAGCAAGATTCCACAAACAACGTGATAATACAGTTAACCTGGATGTGTTAAAGGTTGTAGCAGACCAAGAGGGGGTTAGTTTAAAATCAAAAGCCAAAAAGGTAGAAATTATTGAAGTGTTGGCTCAGCATTTTCACCTTGAGGAAGAAAAGGGTGATATTGGTAGCTCTCAGATTGAGTTAGCTGGAGTTCACTTACAAATGACGCAACTGGGAAAAGGAAGGAAGGAAAAAAGACAGATAATTTCAACTTGCATTGGGAAAGTTTGAATTCAAGGAGAAAGAAAAAGAGAGTTACAAAATGAAAGAAGCTAGGAAATTTGCACTGGACAAGGAAAAACGTGAACAGGGAGTGACAGGAAAGTTTAAGGATGAGTCTGACTTAACTCCTGGTTTTGGCAAGGAATATTTGCTTAGTGCCTAAAATTCAGTGAGGAAGGAGTTGAAATGTACTTTGTCGCCTTTGGAAAAAATTGTTATGAAGTTGGAATGGCCGAAGGAAAGTTGGACAATTTTAATGCAAAGGGGCAGCTCAGTTATTAATGATAGTAAAGGACATAGATCTTCCCCCAAATAGTGCTATGAATGCGAAAGTTATCGAACGGGGCATTGAGGGGGTTATTTATCCGTTCCATTGCACAAGGTTAATTTGCAATGTGATTGAGTCAGTGGTCTAATAGTGAGAATCGTCCCAGACTTGCATATTGAAGGGGTGGATTTATTACTAGGGAATGACTTAGCTGGGGTTAAGGTATTGGAGTCTTCAGTAATTATGTTACTGAAACTGACGTTCTGCAGGAGGACTAGAATATTCTGAGACTGTGTAGTGACAAGATCCTAGGCTCAAAGATTAAACAAGATAAGAAGGATTCAGTTATTGTGGAGGACAATTCAGATGTTTGGTTAACTGAGACTTTTTTCAAGGATTTGGATGGGGATATTGGTGGTAAAGGCTCCAACGCTAGCAATGGTGAATTGCTTAGCAGATTGTCTTTGATTGAGGCACAACAGACAGACCCTGATTTAAGAGATAAAAACAGAAAGTGCTGGAAATACTCAGCAGGTCTGGCAGCATCTGTGGAGAGAGAAACAGAGTTAACGTTTCAGGTCAGTGATCTTTCATCAGCACATTTAAGAAGTTTATCGCAAAAGGCATGTTTTGAGGCAGAAACTGAAAAGATCCCCGAGTGCTATTGTATTAAGAATAACAGGTGGTGGTGCAGTGGTAATGTCACTGGACTAGTAATCCAGAGACTAGGCTAATGCTCTGGTGACATGGGTTCAAATCCCCCCACAGCAGATGGTGAAATTTGAATTCAATTAATAAATCGGGAATTAAAAGCTAGTCTAGTGATGACTATGAAACCATTGTCGATTGTTATAAAAACCCTTATGTCCTTTAGGGAAGGAAATCTGCCATCCTTACCTGGTCTGGCTTAAATGGGACTCCAGCCCCACAGCAATGTGGTTGACTCTTAAATACCTGCTGAAATGGCCTAGCAAGCCACTCAGTTCAAAGACAGTTAGGGGTGGGCAATAGCCAGCAACGCCCACATCCCACAAACAAATTTTAAAAACATTCTAATGAGAAAGTGGGGAAATCCCCAGAGGCCTGCTGATATGGATTGGGCTGTATAATAAAAGCAAAATACTGCAGATGCTGGAAATCTGAAACAAAAACAAGAAATGCTGGAACCACTCAGCAGGTCTGGCAGCATCTGTGGAAAGAGAAGCAGAGTTAACGTTTCGGGTCAGTGACCCTTCTTTGGAACTAGCAAATATTAGAAATGTCAAAGGTTATAAGCAAGTGAGGCGGGGGTGGGGCAAGAGATAACAAAGGAGAAGGTGTAGATTGGACAAGGCCACATAGCTGACCAAAAGGTCATGGAGCAAAGGCAAACAATATGTTAATGGTGTGTTGAAAGTCAAAGCATTAGTACAGATAGGATGTTAACGGACTGAAGATTGAACAGCAGCAAATACAAACATGAAAAAAAAGTGGGTAAGCAAACTGAACAAACTAAGATGAAATGAAATAAACACAAAAAAAAGATTGTAAATAATAAAAAAAGAAAAAAAAGAGAAAAAATAGCTAAAAATAAAAGTAAAATGGGGGGCCTGTCATGCTCTGAAATGATTGAACTCAATGTTAAGTCCAGCCGGCTGTAGCGTGCCTAATCGGTAAATGAGATGCTGTTCCTCGAGCTTGCATCGATGTTCACTAGAACACTGCAGCAATCCCAGGACAGAGATGTGAGCACGAGAGCAGGGGGGAGTGTTGAAATGGCAATGAACAACGGATGGCCCAGGTGGCTCTGTGAAACCAGACTTCTGGACTTTGCATATTGGAACAGGGCAATAAGCTACTGACTTTTGAGTCCAGATAAATTTAACATATTTTCTGAAAGCAGACAGGCTGTAGGAGAAGAAACCAATGGTCGCGGCTTCAAGGCAGGCTGTCGGAAGGGAACGCAGTGGTTGCAGCCTGAGTGAAAGGGAACACCTGCTCTCAGAAGCCTGATACGGTAAATGCTGCGAAGACCTGAATAAAAACTTCTGATGAAAGGTTGAAGCGTTGACTCTGTTTCTCTCTCCACAGATCCTGAGTATTTCCAGCCCTTTGTTTTTATTTTGGATTTCCAGCATCCGCAGTATTTTGTTTTTATTTTAGTGCAAAGACTTGAACCTGTTTTGAATGTCGAAGCTTGTGGCGAAGTAGAAGACCACCAGGAATCGCCTTATTCACGGACGTCCGGATCGGAAGCGCTCAGAGAAGTGAGCAAAGAGGACATTGATTTTTGAAAAGGTCTGGGAGATGCACCCTATTGCAACTTGGAGGAGTTTGGGACTTGTAACTGCAAAGGGTTTCACCATCAAAAAGGACTGTGTAATGTGTAAGTGTGGTGTGAGTATTTTAATAAGGAAAGAAAATCTTTGTAATTTGGGGTATCAGCTTACAAAGTACTATTTAGTTAATGGAGATTTCTTTTAGTTTAGTTGTTATAATAAAAGTCTTAAAATGTGAAATCTTGTTGGTAATTCTTTAAATTAGTCTGGGTATTCATATTCCACATTAACGTTAATGGTCTCACTGAGGTCGTAACACTTCACTTTCCTTTGGACAGCCTCCTACTCAAAGATGCCACTGTCAGAATTCTGGTTGTCTTTCCAGCAGTCTTTATCCTTAACCACACAGAGAGTAAGTGCATTATGCCTGTTGAATAGGATCACTTTCTGTAGATC
The DNA here is from genome assembly GCF_036365525.1 of Heterodontus francisci. NCBI lineage: Eukaryota > Metazoa > Chordata > Chondrichthyes > Heterodontiformes > Heterodontidae > Heterodontus > Heterodontus francisci. The sequence continues at coordinate 9,106,631 of NC_090375.1, read as the reverse complement.
CTCGTTTGCCATCTCAACTGGGTCCCCCTTACTCTGTACACTATCAATCACACCAGCCCCATTCTGATCCTGCACCTCTCTATGAGGTGTGACTAAAGTCTGGAGCAAACTATCCAGATACTGCTTCCCCTTCCTTATGTAGAAGAGCGTCTCCAACTCAGACTCCACCTCAGAGACTCTGAGGCGAAGAGATTCAAGGCAGAGACATCTACTGCAGACGTGTTCACTCAGGATAGTCTCGCTGTCAACGAACTCCCACATACTATGGTACAGACACACAACCTGCTCTGCCATATCTTGTATCTTAGTCTAGATTTATTTATAGATTTTTAAAAAATCTTTAAGGTTATTTAACTGTTTAGCTCATACTAAAATATAAACATTAACCATTAAATAAAAAGCACTAAGCACTAAAAACACCAACCAATCAACTTAATATTTATTAGTAACTTGGCCACAGTGCTCTATACTTGGTGCTGACTATCATGCACTTTGAGTTTTTCCCTGTTTTTCTGGTCTCTGCTGTTTTACATCTCCCAATAGCCTCTGCTGCTGCTGGTTCTCAGATGCTGTTTATGTCCCCATTTGCACTGAATTCCTGCTCTCACCAAATGCTAAACTTCACACTCTGTTCATGATGCATTGCAATCTGTGGTTACACTCTGTGAATCAGCTTGCTTATAGAGTAGAGTTTAAGGAGAGAGAGGTAGAGAGGTGGAGAGGTTCAGAATGGGAATTTCAGAGCTTAGGGCCTAGGCAGCTGAAGGCACGGCCGCCAGTAGTGAAGCAATGAAAACTGGGGATGCGCAGAAGTCCAGAACTGGAGGAATACAGAGATCTCAAAGGGTTGTAGGACTGGAGGAGGTTACAGGGATAGGGAAGGGTGAGACTATGAAATATGAGATCTGAAAACAAGGATGAGAATTTTAAGAGTTGCATTCCTGGATTGCAAACATCTCCTGCGTTTTACGTTTTGTGGATGTTTGATAGTGTGAGAGATATATATTTAATTTCCTTTGTTCCTGATAGAACCTCAAATGAGACAGACACTACATCATGGACATCCCTCCTCCAGTTCACCAGACGGCATTAAAATATGTGTTGGTGAGTCTGTGGGCCTGATAGCAAGCTGGAGAAGTAGCAAAATGTCACATCATTTGTTTTCTGGTATTGAGGAGGTAGAGTTGAAGTCCTGTGATCTGTTGTATTGTCTACTGCTACTGCTTATCTGTTATTTTTAATAAATTTGTTCTCTAGTTTTTAGCCTAAATCAAGGTCAGATAAGAATGTTTATTGTACCACTTTCTGAAATCTAGGAAATCATAAGTCTTACGATATATCCAGTGAGTTAAATAAATCGCAAGGTTTATGTTTAACTCCTGGATTTGCTATATTACCATACATCATGTGTATTTGGCTGTATTTCAGTTTTCAGGAAGTGAAAGCTCACATAGGAACATAGGAATAGGAAGAGGCCATTCAGCCTCTTGAGCCTGTTCTGCCATTCAATTAGGGGCCATGGATGAGAATTTTTATTTCAAAGAATTAGGAAAGAGAGGCAATATAATACCAGCAAGGACAGGCGAGATGGGCGAGCAGGACTTGTTGCGGGATAGGATACAGGCAGCAGAGATTTGGATGAGCTGAAGTTTATGGATGGTGAATGATGAGAAGCTACCGAGGAATGCATTGGAATATTCATGGTTTGAGGTAATAAAGGCATAGCTGAGTGTTTCAGCAGGAGATGGACTGAAGCAGGGGTGGAGACAGAAAAAGAAAAAAAAGCTCTTGCATTCATATAGTGCTTTTCACATCCACCAGATGTCTCAAAGTGCTTTACAGCCAATGAAGTATTATAGAAATATAGTCATTGTTGTAATGTAGGGAATGAGACAGCCAATTTGCGCACAGCAAGCTCCCACAAACAGCAATGTGATACTGACCAGTTTTTGTGAAATTGATTGAGGGATAAATATTGGCCAGGACACCAGGGATAACCTTTAAAATATTTCTTCAAAATAGTTCCAGGGGATCTTTTACATCTACCTAAGTAGGCAAATGAGGCCTCAGTTTAACATCTCATCTGAAAGACGTCACCTCGAACAATGCAGCACTCCCTCAATACTGCAATGGAGTGTCAGCCTTGATTCTTCTCCTCAAGCTCTGGGGTGGGACTTAACCTTGTGATTCAGAGGCAAAAGAGTGCTACCAACTGAACTACTGCTGACACAGATCTTTATGATTGAGAGGATATAGAGGGATGTGGGGAGGCCATTGGCTATGATTATATGGTAAGAGTGGAACCAAGTGAGGGCAATTCCACCGAGCAGGATAGTGGAGAAGAGGCATCACAAAAAGTGTGGCTGGTCATATCAAATGCTCCATCAAGGTCTACGGTGACAAGGAGGAACAGTGTTCCATGGCCACACTCAGAAAGGATGCCATTTGTGACTTTGGTTATGGCCATTTCAATGCTGTGGCAGAAGTGGAAACCTGATTGGAGAGGTTTAAACATGGAGATACAGGAAAGACGGGCACAGAATTGGGACATTCAAGGATCTGCAGGAGGAAAGAGAATTTGGAGTTTGTGGGTGGGCTTTTCAAGATGGGAGAAACATTATATTTTCTATCCAGTAACATTCCAGTTCTTGGAATCAATCAAATTTTCTGTGTCTTGCTCAATAGCCTGGTCAGGTTCAAGATTTCAATGGACTTTATTTAAAACATTCAGAATAATAACTTTCCCTCTGCCAGTTCTCCATCCAATTATATATACGTTATTTGAATGAATTTTTTTTTATCTTCAACATTGAGAATAACTGAACAGATAATTATTGTTGCATTTAATTATAGTTGTTAAATTTGGTAAAATATTTATGAACAGAGTTCTAAAAGATTTCTATAAGCAAACAAAAGTAGGTAAATACAGTTATCTGTGTTCCAAAAACTGGACAGTAAGAAAACAAAGACTACGAATGGAGACAGAAAGGATTGTTTTGTATGATAAGGTGGAATTTGAGAAGAAATAAAATTATTAGTTCTAATATTGTACAATAGTATGTAAACTGAGAGTAGTTTGGTAGTCCGAAAAGCTTGTTAGTTTATAATTATACTTCAAAACTATTGTTAAGTCATTTATCCAAACATTATATCCAAATTCAATAATTGGCCAAACTGATTGGACTTCCCAGCATGTTCCATTATTTAATATGATTATTTAATTATCATAGATACTTGTAACACAGAAAGAGGCCATTCAGCCCATCATGCCATGCCATCTCATGGAAAAGCTATCCAATTAGTCCAACTCCCCTCCTCTCCTTCTGCAAATTTTTCATATATCCAATTCCCTTTTCAAAGTTACTATTGAATCTGCTACCACTGCCCTTTCAGGCAGCACATTCCAGATCACAACAACTCTATGTAAAAAAAAACTCATTTTCCCTCTTCTTTTGCCAATT